>NC_138380.1:13091753-13102055 GCF_054177405.1 Leptonychotes weddellii
AGGCTTGATCCCAGAACCCTGGGATCATGTCCCAGACGCCCCTCTTACATTGCTTTTAGCTATACATGTTAGTCAACAGTGCTTGCTTCAATGTTGGGTATTGGCTTGTTTTGGTACATCAGTTTGGATGTTTCAATTTGCTTTGCCGAAATATATGCCCACACATGGAGTTCTAATCCCAGTTCTGATGCAAACAATGACTACCATTTAGTGAACAAATAACTATGTATCAAGCACTATGGTAAGAACTTTAGAGATGGTATCCAAGATAATCTTTACCCTGGCTCCTGAGGTAGATATTATAAATCCCATCTTAATACAAAGCAACTCAGACCCAGAGCTGTTTAGAAATGTGCCCGCCACAGAGCAGGTAGATGGCAGAGTTGTTGAACCCAGATCCATCTGCACGATTTCTTAACTAGCTACTTGTGTGGTGAAGTAGCTGTGTGAAGGTAGGACCTTTCATGAATTAAAGTTGAGTGGGTTTATTTTGTTTTTTGCTTTGTATGTGTGTGTGTGTGTGTGTGTGTGTGTGTGTGTGTTTGCAGGCATGACTGTTTAACTGTGTGAAGCCGGCTGTCTAGTGTTTTCAACTAGCTTTGCGGTTTTTGCCAATGTGGGTGTTTCCTCTGGGCTGGGCTCTTTCCTGTTTGTATGCCTTTCCTGTTTGGTTAATTGTAACTTTAGGTGGGGTGGGTAGATGGGGGAGAGGTTTAATTGACTATTTAATAAATTGGGGGGAAAAAAGTCCAAATTGCAAAGAATAATATTCTTTTTTTAAAAAAATATTTTATTTATTTATTTGACAGAGATAGAGAGAGCCAGAGAGCACAAGCGGGGGGGCGGGGGGTGGGGGAATGGCAGAGGGAGATGGAGAAGAAGGCTCCCTGCTGAGGTGGGAGCCGGATGTGGGGCTCGATCCCAGGACCCTGAGATCATGACCTGAGCCAAAGGCAGACACTTAACTGACTGAGCCATCCAGGCGCCCCACAAGGAATGATATAACAAGCATCAGAGTATTTATATGTATTCTGAATATGTAATATAACAAAAGTTATATAAAAGAAAATACAAGATAAATAAGCTTACAACTCACCTCCCAGAATAAAGAAATATTTATGCCTTTCATTTTTGCTTATCTTTTAAAATAAAATAAAAACCATAACAGGCTGAAAATTAGTTTCTATTTCCTAGTCTCGTTCCCTTCTCTCCCCAGGAGCAACCTCTACCGGGATTATGGTGTGTGTTCTGCCCCTCCATGATTCTATAATTTCCTCACATACATGTACAAAATGGATCCATGTACAAAATGTAGTTTTGTTTTATATATTTGAGAATTTTTATTCAATGTTATGTTTTGGGGATCTATTCCTGTTGATACATAAGGATCTGATTTATTCATCTTAACAGCTATATAGTATTTCATCCTGTGATTTATAGCACAGTTCAGTACCTCTTGCTCCAGGAATGGTCATTTGGGATATTTCCAGGTTTTTGCTATAGTAAACCATGCTGCCAAGAATATGCATGTCTCTTGATGCTTCTCCAGAGTAGACAGATCATCAGGAAATGGAATTGCTGGGCTGAATGGTTGCACAGCTTCAACTTTTCCAGATTCTGAGAAATATTTTCACGTTTGAGAGTCCCAGTTTCCTATCTTATGGCTGGCTGGCCCTTGGTATTATCAGACTTTTTTTAATTTATGCCAATTCCAAGGGCATAAAATGATATCTTATTGTTTTCATTTTAAAAGAATTTTCTCTTTAAAGTTTTTATTATGTGATATTTAAGTCTTATGAAAATATATAAAGCATCCAATGAGTTATTTGTGTACTCATGAATCAGCTTCAGAAATACAATATTACTCATTTAACCCTCCCCCCGAATTCTCTCTCTCTTTTTTTTTTTTTAAAGTAGGCTCCATGCCCAGCGTGGAGCCCACCATGGGGCTTGAACTCACCACGCTGATATCAAGAGTCGAACGCCTAACCGACTAAGCCACCCAGGTGCCCCTGAATTCCCTTTCTTGATCATCTCCCCCATCTTAAAGGTGATAGAGATAAATACTGTTCTTTTTTTCTCTTAAGCTTTAATAAGGTGTCATTGACTAAGAAACATTGTATATACTTAAGGTATACAATGTGATATTTTGTTTTTATTTTTTTTAAGTAATCTGTACCCCCAAAGTGGGGCTCAAACTCCAGATCTTGAGATCAAGAGCCTCATGCTCCACGGACTGAGCCAGCCTGGCGTCCCTGTGATATTTTGATATATGTATACATTGTGAAATAATTTCCTCAATCAAGCTAATTAACCTATCTATCTCCTCATCTATTTGCTCCTTTTTTTTTTTTTTTTGATGGTGGAAACACTTATGATCAACTTTCTTAGCAAATTTCAAGTATACATTATTATCATCTATAGCCAGCATGGTGTACCTTAGATCTCCAGAATTTATTCATCTTATAACTGAAAATTTGCATCCTTTGACCAATATCCTGTATTACTCCCACCCCCCACTCTAGTCCCTGGCAGCCCCCATTCTACTTTCTGTGAGCTTGACTTTTTAGATTCCACATGCAAGAGAGATCATACAGTATTTGTCTATCTGTATGTCTTTTAGCTTTATCCATGTTGTTGCAAATGGCAGGATTTCTTTCTTTTTATGGCTGAATCATACATATTCCTTTTTTAAAAAAAATATTTTATTTATTTATTTGTCAGAGAGAAGGAACACAAGCAGGGGGAGCAGGCAGAGGGAGAAGCAGGCTCCCCGCTGAGCAAGGAGCCCGATGCGGGACTCGATTTCAGGACCCTGGGATCATAACCTGAGCCGAAGGCAGACACTTAACCGACTGAGCCACCCAGGTGTCCCATACATATTCCTTTGTATATCTATATATCTATGTCTGTGTCTATATCCCACATTTTCTTTATCCATTCATTTATTGATGGACGTTTAGGTTGTTTCCATGTCTTGGCTCTTGTGAATAATGCTGCACTGAACATGGGAGTCAGATAACTCTTTGAGACAATGATGTCTTTTCTTTTGGATATATACCTAGAAGTGGGATTGCTGATTATACAGTAGTTCTATTTTTAATTTTTTGAGGAATCTCTGTACCGTTTTCCATAGTGGTGTTCCAATTTACAATCCTACTGATACTACTCTGCATTTGGTTTTTATTTTTCCCATACATTTATTATTTTTTTACTATATGCATGTATTTCTAAGCAATATTTAGTATTGTTTTGCCTGTTTTCAAGCCTATAAATGATATCGATAGTAGGTGTGCAAATACTTGATTTATTTGCTTTTGTGTGCAGAGCATGATGATTCTGAGACTCACTCCTAATGTACAGAGCCTTGTTTGTGTTTCTGTACCATCTTGAGACCTGGACAAGTTGGACTTCTGCCCTGGGCCCTCTGCTTTACAGTCCTAGTTCTGGCCGTATTTTATTTATTTATTATTTAAGATTTTATTTATTTGATGGAGAGCCAGAGAGCACAAGCAGGGGGAGTGGCAGGCAGAGGGAAAGGGAGAAGCAGGCTCCCCACTGAGCAGGGAGCCTGATGATGATGATGATGATGACGATGACGATGATGATGATGATGACGATGATGATGACGATGTAGGGCTCAATTCCAGGACCCTGGGATCATGACCTGAGCCGAAGGCAGACGCTTCACCAACTGAGCCACCCAGGCGTCCCAAGATGGGAAGACAGAACATATTTTATTGAACCATTTCGTAGCTTGATTTTGTACTTTTAAATGTTTTAGGTGCTTGGTGCATGGACTTCCATTTTATCTTGCCCTGAGTCCCACACTTTTTAGGAGAGGGACTGCTTTAGTTCTTTCAAATGTACAGCTTCCTTTTGTATGAATGTGTGCCATTTATATATCAGTTTTTCTTATTATCGAAATTTAGAGTGTTTTTAATTTTTTGGTATTAGAAACCATGATGTATTGAATATTATGGTATATCTCTCCTTGTGTACATGTGCAAGAGTTCCCTAGGTATCTACTAGTAAATTTTTTTTTTAAGTTTTTTTTTTATTATTTATTTATTTGAGACAGAGAGAATGAGAGACAGAGAGCATGAGAGGGAGGAGGGTCAGAGGGAGAAGCAGACTCCCCGCCGAGCAGGGAGCCCGATGCAGGACTCGATCCCGGGACTCCAGGATCATGACCTGAGCCAAAGGCAGTCGCTTAACCAACTGAGCCACCCAGGCGCCCCATCTACTGGTAGATTTATCTTTAGGTTTATAATACCAAATTGTTTTCCAAGTGTGTATACCGGGTTTTACTCCCATCGGAAGAATATGAGCATTCACTTGCTTCATATCCTCGCCATTTGACAACATCGGCCTTTTTTGGGGGGTGGCGGTGCAGGTGAGGAGGGGTGGGAAGAGGTACAATAGCTTTATTGCTTTGCTGGGCAAAGGAGGCTGCAGCAAACATCTGCAAGCCTACCTGGGGGGGACATCATCAGCCCTTTAAAATTTGTGCCGATACAAGCAATGAGAAATCGTACCTCACTGTGGTTTTAATTCTTTGTATATTTCTGGGTCTCTAACCATTTTAAGACCTAATGCTCATATTTTCAGTTTGTCTTGGCGTCTAACTCTTAGCAGTTGCCTCTTATTTCCATTTTTGCGTTTTTTTGTCGTCTTACTGCTCTATTTATTTTTGCTTGGGATAATCTTTATTTTATTTTATTTTTTTACCATTTTCAAGTGCAAAGTTCACACTTATCTTGATGAGCACTGAGTAATGGATAGAATTGTCGAATCACTAGAACAGACACCTGAAACTAATATAACCCTGTGTATTAACCATGCTGGAATTAAAATGAAAAACAAACAAAAAAGAGGAATGACCTCCAAACTGGAAAAAAATAAAAAGTGTACAGTTCAACGGCAATAAGTACATTCATGATGTTGTGCAATCATTACCACTCTCTGGTTCCAGAACATTCTCCACAGCCCAAACAGAAACCCTACACCAATCAGCAGTCATCCTGTTCTCCCCTCTCCCTTCCCCCACCGCAACCTCTAATCTACTTGTCGTCTCCATAGATTTGCCTTATTCTGGAGGTTTCTTATAAATGGAATCATACAGTATTTGTCCCATTGTGTGGCTTCTTTTACTTAGCTTACTGTTTTAAAGGTTTGCCTTTTACTTTTGCGTGTTACATGTCATCCGTGTGGTATATTTGCCGAAGAGGAGTCTTCCTGGAAGTTCCTTCAGTTACTGAGTGTGCTCTGTCCGTGGAGTCTAGCTGTTGGGTTTTCTGCGACATCAGGGCCCAGAGGGGCGTGTGCCCCACAAGAATCATTTGGGAATTTTTATTCTTTTTATTTTTATTTATTTTTATTTTTTAAAGATTTTATTTATTTATTTGACAGAGAGAGACACAGCGAGAGAGGGAACACAAGCAGGGGGAGTGGGAGAGGGAGAAGCAGGCTTCCCGCCGAGCGGGGAGCCTGATGTGGGGCTCGAACCCAGGACCCTGGGATCATGACCTGAGCCGAAGGCAGACGCTTAACGACTGAGCCACCCAGGCGCCCCTATTCTCTTTTTAGATTTGCTTCATGTTTATTTTCACTTGGCCGAATCTGACTTTGAATTCCTGCCGCTTTCTGCAGAAATTAAGCTAAGAGATGTAACGACATCGTAAGTGATCTTGTGAATTTTGATAAAATGTTGAGTAAGGGACAAAGAAGCATCTGATAACAAAATATTTTCTACTTTTCACATAATAGAGAGATGGCAGAAGTGAACAGAGAAAACAAATACAGGGTTGTTTTCCTTCTGTAAAAGGGTTCTAATTTGCTCCTGACCATAGTTGCTTCCAAACAGGTATCTTTGATCTTTACCTACAGACTATTCTGGAATTGGCAAGGCCCCAGGATGGGGGTGGAAAAGGGGTAAAAGAATCCTGGAGTACCTAGGATTTCAGGCCCAATGAGGAGTCAGTTTAAACAAGTCGGAGCAGAGGAGCTGAATACAGGTTTTGGGGAGAGAGTGGAGCCCTGTTTCGACATCCTTTTCGCTCCTCCACACTGAGAAAGACTTTCATCCGTTTCAGACCAACTCAGAGCATCAGGTCGCCTGGCCGGGGGGGGGATAGTTTCCAAACATTTTCGTTCTTCACCCCTCTCAGAACATTTTGAGCATGTATTCCTATTATGTGTATATTTATTTAAAAATCACGTAACTAACATTTAACTCTTAATTTGGATAATAAATATTAAATTGACTCCTTTTTTAATCTTTTATAAAACTTTAAAATCAACTTTCTATGATTTACATACAGTAAAATGTACCCATTTAAAGTATCCAGGTTGAAGAGTCTCGATAAATGGGTATACACCCATGTGACCATCACCATGACCAAGATACAGAAAATTTCTATTAGAAAAAGAAAAATGAAAATTTTTATTAGTTCTAAAGGTTATCTTGTGCACCTTCTGAGTTAACCAGTTGATCCTCTCTACTTCTCCGCCTCTTATAGCCCAGGCAATGATTTTTTACTTTTTTAAGTAAAAATATGTATATAAAGAGTTGTAACAGTTTTTTTCCTGTACTCTGAGGTATCAGTTTTGGGTAGCCCCTGGGGTATAGTAGATAGCCAGCTTTGGAGCAGTACTTCTCAAACTTTGATATATATCTGAATCACTTGGGGAGAGCTTACTACGGCACAGATTTCCATGTCCCACATCAGAGATTCTGGTTTGGGGGGGGGGTGTGGATTGGGCCTGGGGATCTGCATTTTCACCCTCGCCCTAAGCATTCTTTTGCAAGGGTGTGCTTCCTGGCAGATTGCAAAAGCAATTAAGCTAAGAGATGTAAGAGGGTTTTATGTGGCTTCAAACTTTGAGTGCATAAAAGAGAAATGGGATGGATTCTTTAGTGCAGAGTGAACAGAAGTTGAAAAAAAGTGTTGCTTTCTCCAAGGTTAGGGTGACCTGTTACTTTTCTATGATAGAACCACAAGACATACAGGAAACATGGGGCATTCTTGCCACTCCATCAACAAATATTTATCGAGCATAAGCTTTCGATGGCAAACAGTCTGTTCTAGAGGCTTCTGCCCCTTTCTTTCCCACTAAAGTAATCTTCAAACCACCATTAAACAGTTTATTAATCTTTCTCTCTAGTCTATATGAATCTTCCTCTTCACTTCCAAAGGGATTGAAGTTGGGGAGTATGGCAGGGGCAGAAGGGAAGGAGGATCTTGGGGGCTCCCTTTTTCTAATTATCGAGATTCTGGCAAAACCACCACCACCCCTGAATGCTTTACTCTTCACTTCTTATGCTTTTTCTCAGTCCTGATGTGGACTTAGGGTGACGGTTCCCAAACTTTGCTGCCCCTTGGAATCACTTGAGGAGTCTTTAAAAGAATCCTGAAGCCCGGCTCCTCCCCCTACAGATTCTGTTTTAATGGATCTGGCGTATGGCTTGGGCACTGAGATTTTTTTAGAAGTCCCTAGGTGATTCTAATGGGCAACACTAACTGGGAGCGCTGGAGACAGGAGGCATTGTCTGCAGTAACAGAGAGATGATTTCTGGGTGCCCCACTCTTGGTACAATAGACTACACACAGGTCCTCGGAGCCCCCACCCCTCCCATCCTCCACAGGCCTGTTCCTCTCCTATTGCCCTCTGCTGCCCAGAGTCTTGCAGCCAACCGGGTGCATTCCGTCCCCAGGGCCACGGCCTGTAGCAGGTGCAGCTGGAGCTTGCCCTGTAGCTGCAGTTGGCTGGCCTTCTCTTCTTTGCACCTTGTAGGTTCCAGGTAGTACAGTTGTGGTTCGAATCGGCTCCTTTCTTCAGCTCCTCTTCCCCCACACTGTTCCTTGTCCTGCTCCCGTGCTATCTATTGGCCCACTCTGATTTTTCCCATCTCATCACAGCTCCCAGATTCACTGAGCCACCCCCACCTCTAGTAGCCTGGCAGTTTAACCTTGAACATCAGCCATACAAACATAGGGAATGGGAGTCTCATGACTTTGAAATAATACTTCATTACGGTTGTTTTTGATCAGTGACATTTTCCTCTTTAGACCAGCGTTCTCTAGATTTTATCTTTCACACGTCCTCGTTCCTTTTTCACCTGGTTTATAGTGTAGTGAGCTATTTCCCGTTTTCTGTACAAATCAACTCTGTCTTTGTTTTTATCAACCCCTGCCCACAAGGTGTTGGGGAGCAGAAGGGGTGAGTGGAGAAGGGGAGGGGTATTTTGAGACAAATTACTGTCAAAAAAACAAGACTTTCACTTAGGTTGTTATCTTTTCCCCATGGGTCTGGTTGTGGAGCCCAGAGCTGGCTCTGTGTTTACCAGCTTGGGAAGCACGAAAGCTCCGAGGTGACCATCTAGTTCAGGAACCTAGCTTAGACTCTGATCTGACGAGTCCAACTAGCAATTCTCAGCTCCAGCTGCACGGTAGAATCACCTGCCACCCCCTGTCAAATTAAATCAGTCTCTGAGCGTTAGGCTTAGGTATTTCTAAACACCCCCCAGTTGATTATTGTGTGTAGCCAGGGATGAGAGCCACTCTATTGCCCAGACCTCATCTGAGGTGCGGGGGAGGATTTATTGCCAGGGTTAAAATAACATTTTGTTCTGTGGCTGGAAGAGAAAAGTGAAAAGGTCATTTGTTTTTAGGCTTTGGCCAGAGATTCCCAAAACAGACAATTACGTTCTTTCAAGGCCATCTGTGCTCTTTTTTTTAAAAAAAGTTATCGTCTCCTTTCCCAGCTCATACTGTTTGAGGTTTATCTCCTCCAAGAGCAGGCAGAATTCTGCAAACACTTGCTTTCCCCTGGGCGGTTCATAATGGTTTGTAGGAGAGCTCTTCTCTGTGCTGGGAGGTGGGGAGTCCCTGTGGCTGCGCGCCCGCCTTCTGCAGATCCTATCGTCCTTCGTTGGAGAAGACAGCTTGAGTCTCCATCCTCCCAAGTGGAGTCCTGGTCCCGGCAGTCAACAGCATCACCTGGGCACTTGTTAGAAATGCAAATCCTCAGTCCCTACCTCAGACCTACTGATCAGAAACTCTGGGGGTGGAGCCCAGCAATCTGTGTTCTAGCAAACCTTCTAGACGATTCTGATGCACGCCTAGAGTTTGAGACCCAGCCAGTAGGTCTGGGAGGGGCCTGAGAATTTGCATTTCTGACAGCCTCCCAGGGATGCTAGTCTGGGTACCTCACTTTGAGAAACTGACTTAGCGAACCCGAGGAAGCCATGGCAGATTTTCCTGCTGTTTCCAGACTGAAGCTGTTTCCAGACTGAAGCCTCCTGGTGGATATTAGGGACCTGGAGCTGGGGCAGAGTGACCAGCAGAATGTGGGAAGGAAGCTTCTGCCACCTTAAACCTAAAACATGACTTCCGTCAAGCCCTAACGGTGACCGGTTCTGCTGAACTTGTCTGCCCAACGCCAGTCCTAAGAAGTAGTTTCTGTCATTTGCTGTGTGCCTGCCCCCACCTTGACCGGAGTCACGTGCATTCGCTTTCCTTGTACTCTGCTCTCCATTTTCCGTTGAGTGCTGGGGAACAGTGCTTTAATCCAGAAGGGCTTTTTTTTTTCTTCTCCCCCCCCCCTTTTGGTTTGGAAAAGTTTTGATCTGCTTTTGTTTTTCCACATTAGGTTTTGTTTTTTGTTTTTTGTTGTTTTCTTTGAGATTGGGGTTCATTTATCAGATCTTCCTTTTATTTGAGTTACCTTGGATTTCTCATTTTATTTATTTATTTTTTTTTTAATTTATTTATTCATGACAGACAGAGAGAGAGAGAGAGAGGCAGAGGGAGAAGCAGGCTCCCAAGGAGCAGGGAGCCCGATGCGGGACTCGATCCCGGGACCGCGGGACTCGATCCCGGGACCCCGGGATCATGACCTGAGCCGAAGGCAGACGCTTAACCATCTGAGCCACCCAGGCGCCCTCATTTTATTTTTTTTTTGATATCTCATTTTATCAGTCTCAGTTACCAAAGTAAAAAGTAAACTGCTTCCTCATAGACGTACCATGTTACTTATTAAATAACAGATGCAGAGTTCCTGTCACTTAGTAAACATGTAATAAACCTGGGTTTTTGTCCTCCCGGGCTTACTCCCAAATAGGTGAGCACAAACTGCCCCACCCTCGTGGCTGACCAATATGCTGAAATTAGGGCAAAGCAAAAGCCTCTGAGAAGTGGGGAGCAGTCTAGGGAATGTGGGAAAATGGAGTAGGGCCTCCCGGGGAGGAGGCTGCCGGTCAGAGACCAAGGCTAGACATAGATGTTGCAGACTGAAGCT
>NC_138380.1:13102555-13125940 GCF_054177405.1 Leptonychotes weddellii
AAAGATTACTAAATTCCTTTCCAGTAACAGTTGTCATGTATCTCTGAGACAGAAGGTCATTTTCAGCTCCATAGCAAGGGGATCATTTTTTTAAATTTAAATTCAATTAATTAACATATAGTATATTATTAGTTTCAGAGGTAGAGTTCAGTGAGGGGATCATTAATGGCACTGGCCAGTGGAGTGAGGGGCCTTATAGTTAATGAGTCTCCCATTCATCTGGGGATGGAGGGGTTTTCTGCCTGGGCTGGAGGCTGAGGACAGCCACTCCCCCCCCCCACCAACAACAACTGTAGATTCTCTCCAGATTCCCCCTTCCCATGGGGGGTGGGAAGAGTGATCAGGTAGAGTCTTAGCCCAGCTGCTGAGGGCCTTGGGTGGTGGGGACTGCTGGGAGCAGTCGTATCTGAAACCACAGAACCCCAAAGCAAGCTGAGAGAGCTGAAATCAGCTTTATCAAGGAGTGCCAGAGACACAGAAGGCCCGCCTGGGGAAATGGCTAAGGTAGAGGCTGTTCCCAGAGCCTGATCAGCTGCCCTTGACTATGAAGCCAAGTGCATGGGAGGGCTGGTTGGGTTTTAAGGGCTCAGATGGTAGCAGACACAGTCATTGATTCTGTGTTTGTTTGTTTTTTTTTTAAGGAGGTTCCACAGCTAGATCTGAAGGCAATTCCAGGTTTCAGAAATGCCTTACACATAGACAGCAGCATTTGAATAGTGACTTTTTTTTTTTTTTTTAGTAATCTCTACACTCAACATGGGGCTCAAACTCATGACCCTGAGATCAAGATTCACATACTCGACTGACTGAGCCAGCCAGGTGCCCCAGAATAAGTGACTTCTATTTATTTATTTATTTGTTTGTTTGTTTCTTTATTTAAAGATTTTTATTTATTTATTTGACAGAGAGAGAGACACAGAGAGAGAGGGAACACAAGCAGGGGGAGTGGCAGAGGGAGAAGCAGGCTTCCCGCAGAGCAGGGAGCCCGATGGCGGCTCGATCCCAGGACCCTGGGATCATGACGTGAGCCGAAGGCAGATGCTTAATGACTGAGCCACCCAGGCACCCCTGGAATAAGTGACTTGTAAAGATTAATTCTTAGAGAATAACTTTTATCTAGATCTTTACATTAAAAAATTATCAGCTTTGGTAAGATAATTTTGCAAAGTTGTTTGCATTTCTGCTCATTAGTGACAACTAAAAAATAGTGGCAACAGATAAATGTTTAATATTTGGGAAATGAAAGAAAACTATTAAAAGAAAGATTTTAATTCTCCCTAAGAAAAATAGAACTTGAATAAATGGAAAGTCAGTTTCTGTTTCAGAATCAGAAGATTAATGTAGTTAAGATGACATAATATCTGATCTAATTTATGGAGTTAACACAAATTAGACTCTCAATATGATGTTTTTATGGAAATTGACAAAACCATAATAGAATTTCTATAGAGAAAATAATAGGTAAGCACACTAAAGAGTTTTTGGAAAAGGAGTAAGCCAATGATGTGATAAATTATTCCGTTAATATTTAAAATCTGGCGCAAAGGAGATTTAAGATGTATTAGATTTAAAGCAAAAAAATCCCAAAAATCCCCCAAAATTGGGATAAAATCCCAATAGAGATTCCAACAGTTCTAAGTTAGTTACAAGATTAACACACAATAGTCCGGAATTACAGAATAATAAGAAAGGAATCCTATTTAATAGGATTATTATTGAGGGTGCCTGGATGGCTCAGTCGGTTAAGTGTCTGATTCTTTTTTTTTTTTAAAAGATTTTATTTATTTATTTGACAGAGAGAGACACAGCGGGAGAGGGAACACAAGCGGGGGGAGTGGGAGAGGGAGAAGCAGGCTTCCCACCGAGCAGGGAGCCCAATGCGGGTCTCAGTCCCAGGACCCTGGAATCATGACCTGAGCCGAAGGCAGACACTTAATGACTGAGCCACCCAGGCGCCCCAAGTGTCTGATTCTTGATTTTGGTTCAGGTCATGATCTTTGGGTTGTGAGATCGAGCCCCTAATGGGACTCTGCACTGGGTATGGAACCTGCTTAAGATTCTCCCTGTCCCCCTCCCTCTGTCCGTTTCCTCCTCCCTCACTCTCTTAAAAAAAGAATAGGATTATTACTGAGAAAAGTTGATGTAAAGTATTTCTGTCCCTTTCTGACATTATTTGTCATAATAAGTTCCAGATGTTTTGAAGAATTACAGTTGAAGATACCTCTTTTACAAGTGAAACAAAATGGTATGTTATAGTTATCCCACTATGGTGGGGGAGTTAATTTCTCAAGTACTAAAATTATGAAAGGCAAATTGGAAGGGTCTGATCATATAAAAATTTAGCAGTGGCAACCTTAATTAAAGTTCTTGGTAAAAAGGGAAAAAATGCAAAACTATTTGAAATAAACAAGGCTGGTAATGATTAATTTTTTAAAAGTATAAAGAACAGTTATAAATCTGTAGGTCAGTAACCATTCTCTACTACAGATAAACAGTTAACAGATACAAACAAATAGGAAGTAAGGAAAGTAAGGACTAAGTAAGGAAATATAAGCATCAAGCCAACATTTGGGAATACTTCAGTCTTGTTAATAAAGTGCAAATTAAAAGCATAAGTCTATTTCATACCTACCGAAGTAGCAAAAGTGATAAAACTCCTTGTTAGTGTGCTTGCAGGGAAATAGACACACTCACAGATTGTTGGTATGTTTCCTGGAGAACAGTAGATCAAAATGAAACAAGCGGCCAAGAAAATTATTGTGTCCTTTGAGGCAATACTCCCAAGGGAATAAATCCCAGGAAAATATTGTAGAAGATGGAAGGTTATTTGTACAAAGGTAATTGTAGCCATGTTATTTATATAGTGAAAATCGGCCATTACCTAGCCACCTGACATTTTGATGACGGTCATACAAACTAGAAAATATTAATATCCCATCATATTAATAACTATTAAAACCATAAATCTGAGGACTTTGGCTATAATTGTAGGTAGCATATGTAAGTTAAAAAGAGGAATGAGTTTGTTATGTGGATGCTGATAACTGACAAATTACTTTTGTCTAATGAAAACAACATTGCCATCAGGGTTTCTCAGAGATCTAAATCAGTGCTTCTTGGACCTTAATGTCATTAAGTCATTTGGGGATGTTGTTGAAAGGCAGATTTTGATTCAGTATAACCGGGGTGGGGCCTGAAACTCTGAATTTCTGAAAAGCTCCCAGGCGATGGTGAGCTACTGGTTCTCCCAGTTACCCTTTGAACACCGAAGACCTAGGTCTCTGCCATCCAGATGGTAGCCACTAGGCCCAGGTGGCTATTCAAATTTAAATTAATTAAAATAAAGTAAAATCGAGAATTTAGTTCCAAAGTCTTACTAGCTACGTTTCAAGTACTTGGTAGCCGTATTTGGAAAGCTCAGATTATAGAACAATTCCATCATCATAGAGCGTGTTCTCTTGGACAGTGTGGACCTAGGTCATCAATGTCTTAAAGTGCAGGGATTTCTGTCTCTTTTTCTGTAGAGTTGTTTGAAACATACAACTAAGAGCTTGTTCCACATTTGATAAATAGGGGCACCTGGGTGGCTCAGTTGCTTAAGGGTCTGCCTTCAGCTCAGGTCATGATCCCAGGGTCCTGCGATCGTGCCCCGCATTGGGCTCCCTGCTCAGCGGGGAGTCTGCTTCTCCCTCTCCCTCTGTCCACCCTCCTGACTATGCTCTCTCTTTCTCTCTCTCGCTCTCTAATAAATAAATAAAATCTTAAAAAAAAATTGATAAATGGAATCTCTTTTCTCACTGACTTTTATTGTCAGTCCATACACGTATTTCTTTTAAAGATTTTATTTTTAAGTAATCTCTGCAGCCGACATGGGGCTCAAACTCACAGCCCTGAGATCAAGTGTCACATGCTCTATGGACTGAACCAGCCAGGTGCCCCAAGTCCATAGATGTATTATCCTAATTATTCTTTGTCCCTCAGTGGGCAATCATTTCCAATAAATTGATCTTAGATTCTTTGTCAATTTCTTCCCCTAGTAATGTATACTAGAGGAGATACTGTTTAAAGAAGTATTGTGACAATTTAAAATATAGATATGTATGATTTGTGAAAAAATACATCCCTGAGGCCCCTGGGTGGCTCATTCAGTTGAGTGTCCGACTTGGTTTCTGCTCAGGTTGTGATCTCGGGGTTGTGGGATTGAGCTCCCGCGCCTGGCTCTGCGCTCCGTGGGGAGTCTGCTTGTCCCTCTCCCTCTGCTTCTCCCCCAGAGTGCGCGCGTGCTCTCTCTCTCAAATAAATAAATAAATAAATAAATAAATAAATAAATAAATAAATAAATAAATCTTTGAAAAAATACATCCCCTATACCCCCACCTAGGTGTTTCATCAATTTATATTTTTAAAGTGTGTTCTCTAAGCAGGATTAGTTACCAGAGGATGTGGGAATTGATAACTGAAAAGTTCCCTGGATGATTTGTTTTTCTTCACTTCTGTGAAGTGGAAACACTGACAATTGTTGTTTTCTTCCAGGAATTTGTGCAAATATTCTCACAACGTTCTCTCAGAAGAGAACTTCAAGATCTTGAAAAACCATGAGCTCTCTGGACTGAACAAAGAGGAATTAGCAGTGCTCCTCATCCAAAGTGACCCTTTTTTTATGCCCGAGGTAAGTTATGATTCCTTAGTTTGAGCAGCAAAGAGAGTATGATTGGCAGCGTTGTGTCATGGATGTGTTGGGAGAGGAACACAAAAGACTCAAAGTTACCACCAGGCTCTGCAGATAGCTATCAACAGCTGGCTGTTGCCGAGGGACCTAAAAATTCCAGCAATTTACTTCCTATTTGAAGTGATCTGAAGATACAGTAGTAGGACTAGTGGATGCTGTCCATCTAGGCAGCTTCCTGGAAGGAGATGGTCTTTGAATTGAGCTTTTGGAAGATAATAGGGTATATTGGTTGAGGGTATAAGCAAAGCTGTTGCACCAAAGACACCCCAGAATGTAGTGATTCAAAGAAAATATAATTTTATTTCTTTGTCACTTGATAGTCTAGATCCAAGGTCACCAAACTATGGCCTAGGGGCCAAATCTGGCCTGCCACCTGGTTTTACAAATAAGGCTTTATTGGAACCCAGCCACACTCATTCATTTGCATATTGTCCATTCCTGCTTTCTTAACACAAGAGTAAGCTGAGTAGTTTCGCAGTCTTGCCTCTGCCACCGACTACTTGTGTGATCTTGCACAAAGCAGGTAATCCTTCTGGGTCTCACTTCATTTGCCGTTGTGCATTCGTTCGACTAACATCTAGGAGTGCCTGCAGGTGGTAGGCACTGAGTTAAATCTTGGAGGCAGCAGTGGACAAGACACGCTGCTGCCCTAAAAACCTCAAAGCGCTCACACTGTCTCACTTTGCCTTGCCCTGTGAGAACGTACAAGCATCAGGCACACCTGACTTCCTGGTTTACAAGTCTGTAAAATTCAAAGGTGCATATTAAAGCTAGAAATGCTGTTATTTGTCCCGCCCCAGTCAAGGCCAGGAGCATTCTTACCTACTCATTAGAACAGTCCTAGGATTGTTAACCGAAGTGTCATTTGTGAAGTTGTTAGTTGTTCTTTTTCTGGCAGACACTGGTTCTCAAACTTTAGTGAGCCTTGGAATCGCCTGGAGGGTTTGTTAAACCAGGGTGCTGAACCCCACCTCTGGTGACTCTGACTGTAGATACGGGGCAGGTTCTGAGGTTTTGCATTTCTGGTAAGTTTCCAGGTGGCGCTGCCGTTGCTGGTCCGGGGACCACACTTCAAGCCCTAGATTGCAGTAAACCACGCTGATCTGGTTTGCTCAGTCTATTGAAACAACTTATAAGTGTTTTGATCTTTGGGATTCTTTTATGTAATGATTCAAACATTTCGCAGCGCATTTTATATTTTGCACAACACGTTTACATATTTTATTATTTAATCTGCTCAATAACTTGGGTTAGGGGGACAGAGCAAATCTTTTCCTCCTTCACAGCAAAGGAAACAGAGACGGGGGAGTAGGTAATTCAGGGGAGGTCACATAGATGGTTCTAGGGCTGTGGCTGGGGACTTTGAAATCCGTTTCTTCCAGTCCTGCATCATACGGTCTGGCCCCCATGACAGTACTTGAGTAAGAAATACGTATGCCCTCTTTTCAGTAAGAACTACACATTTGCAGAGCTATTTACAGAGAAATAGAAAAATTACCTTCTTTAGTTGACCTTTTGAGAAGCCTTGTCACGTTTTGCCTAGCAGAGACAACAGCTGCAAGTAAGACCCCCATGTCCTTTTTTTTTTTGAAGATTTTATTTTTAAGTAATCTCTGCACCCAGTGTGGGGCTCGAACTCACAACCTTGAGATCAAGAGTCACATGCTCCACCGTCTGAGCCAGCCAGGTGCTCCCCCCCCACTTCCTTTTAATTGCAGAATGACTTGATAGCCTTCCTCTTTGGGGTTCCTTTGTAATGTAGGGCTCCCTTTGGGTCCTGTTTGGTCCTACCTGTAGCTGGCCATGGCCATTTTATTTTGATTCGTCCAAAAGGTTATTAAATTCATGGCTCGTTTAGTTAGTTTGCAGGCCTCTTCTACCCCAAATAAATCATCCAGTTGAATACAACTCATTGTAGATCGTGGAAGACACATGTATTTTTTTTTTCCTTTGGTATATCTCTGCTTACTGCCAACATTTTTGTTGACTTAGGCTTTCCTTAATGACTGTGTGGCTGATGCGGGAAGGTGTATTGTGTCTGGCTATTGTTTGTTTCTCTCTTCTGCAGATATGCAAAAATTATAAGGGAGAGGGTCGAAGAGTGATTTGTGATAAGTATCCACAGTGTGAAAGGCTCCACATCTGTGAGCACTTCACCCGAGGGAACTGTGGTTATACCAACTGCCTCAGGTCCCATAATCTGATGGACAGAAGGGTGTTGGCCATCATGAGGGAGCATGGGCTCAGCTCCAGCGTGGTTCAAAACATCCAGGATATCTGCAACAGCAAGCACAGCCCAAAGAAACACTCCGGGCACAGAGGTAACTGCTTTCGATGTTTTCTTTAATGGAAGAAACAGAAATAAACAGAAATCGCAAGGGAAGTGTAACTTCACCTATAATCATTCTATCTCACCACGTGAAACTGTTGTTGCTTTCAGACATTGTTTATATGTATGCATAATTTTTACTTCGTTATAATCATAGTATATATGCAATTTTGCAATTTGATTTTCATGCTTAGTACTATCCAACCCCCCAATTTGTTAAAATGTTGATCATTTTTCTAAAAGCTAATTGATCAAGCTTTTTTTTTCCCACCAGCTGTTAACATTTTGTCCCAATAACATTTTGTCGCCATTGTTTTGTCACTTTCTCTCAATCTTTGTGCACATATCAACACTGACATGCACATGTATACCATTTTTGTGGGGAGACCGTTTGAGGTATGCAGTCATCAGGAGCCCCCACACCTGTGTATATAAGCACGCACTTCCTTAAAACAGGGCCACTCTCTTCCATAACCACAATACAATTAATACAGGAAATCTAGCATTAATGCAAAACTCTACACAATTTAATTCACAGTCCTCAGTACTATTTCTTTAAAAATGTATTTATTTTTACTTTTTATGTTGTGGTAAGAGATAACATAAAATTGGTCCTTTTAACCATTTTTTAAGTGTACAGTTACAACATTTCATACTGTTGTCAGCCATCCCCAGAACTTTCCCCATCTTCCCAAACTTCCCAAACTAAAACTCTATACCCAGTGAACAATAACCCCATTCCTTCCTGTGCCCGCTCCCGCAACTTGCCATTCTGTTTTCTGTCTCTGTGAATTTGACCTCTGCAGCATTGTCACAGAAGGGGAGTTATATAGGATTTATACTTTTGTGATGAGCTTATTTCGCTTCCATAATGTCTTCAAGGTTCATCCAACCCGTGTTATAGCATGTCCTTCCTTTGGGAAAAAAAAGAGACTATATAAACAATATTATATATAATTTAAAAATTGCGGTAAAAATACACCTAACAAAATATACCATCTGAGCCTTTTTTTTTTTTTTTAAGATTTTATTTTATTTATTTGACAGAGAGAGACACAGCGAGAGAGGGAACACAAGCGGGGGAGTGGGAGAGGGAGAAGCAGGGAGCCTGATGCGGGGCTCGATCCCAGAACCCTGGGATCATGACCTGAGCCGAAGGCAGACGCTCAGTGACTGAGCCACCCAGGCGCCCGCCATCTGAGCCACTTTTGAATGTTCATTGGCATTAAGTACACTCACATTGTTTTGCAGCCAATGTCTAAAATTCACTTCATCCTGCAGAACTGAAACTCAATACCTATGAAATACCTCCTTCCCTCCTCCGCCCAACCCCTGGCAACCACTGTTTGACTTTCTGTTTCCACAAATATGACTACTCTAGGTACCAAATATAGATAGAATTGTAGGTTATTTGTCTTTTGGTGACGCTGGCTTATTTCGCTTTGCATAACATTCTACTGTATGTGTTGCCACGTTTTGTTTATCCGTTCATCCCCGGTTGGATACTTGACTTGCTTCTACCTTTAGCTATTGTAAATAATACTGCTATGAACATGGGCATACAAATATCTGCTTGAGGCCTTGCTTTCAGTTCTTTTGGTTATGCACCCGGAAGTGGAGTTGCTGGATCACGTGGTCATTCTAGGTTTAATTTTTTGAGAAACTGTCATCCCATTTTCATAGCAGCTCCGCCATTTTGTATTCCCACCATCAGTGCACAAGGGTTCCTTCTAGTTTCTCCACTTCCTCATCAATATGTGTTATTTTCGATTTTTAGGTTAACAGCCACCCTGATGGGTGTGAAGTGATCAGGTCTATTCCTGAATCATTTTCACATTGTTTAATGATACTAACCTTGCAATTTTTTGAGCCTTTGTGAAATGGGTGGGAAAGAGGTGAATTTTATAAAGCAAATAGAATACATAATTCGAAGATTCTGTATTACATAATAAATAATTACACCTCCTTATATTTGAGAAATGCTTTATAATTAACCAGGGATTTTTCACCAAAAATATCTCATCATTGTTCCTGACAGCAAAGCTATGAAGAAAGAAAGGTGTATTATTAGCCTTATTTAACTGATAAGGAGACTGAGGCTCAGAAATTTTATTTATTTATATTTATTTTTTAGGATTTTTATTTTAAAGAGAGACAGCACAAATGGGAGGGACAGAGAGAGAGAGAATCTCAAGCAGACTCCATGCTGAGCGTGGAGCCCAATGCAGGGCTCGAAACTGGGACCCTGAGATCATGACCTGAGCCAAAATCAAGAGTTGGGTGCTTAACTGACTATGCGCCAACCAGGTGCCCCGAGGCTCAGAAATTTTAAATGACTTTCATTGCAAGCAGTCTTAAATCATTTTTACTATGAATAAATAAAAGGGATGTTTCCAAGGCCTCACAGTGCTAGGTGGTGGCAGAACTAATGTGTTCTGGTCCCTCCTCTGGTGTTTTTTCTCCCACATCACAGTGCTCTCTGAACAGGGGAGGGGAACCTCTGGAGGGATGTTTTCTGGCGTAGTTTCCCAATATAAATTCATTGTACGTGAGAGAGATCTTTATTTATTATCCCTTCTGGTTAATTTACTTAATTAAGTATTTTGTTGGCAGGAGAAGGATGTTTGCTTTTACTCTATTACTGCTGCTCTCTGAGTTTGGAAGAGGAAGGCTCTTTTTCTCCTCTTCTCCACACACAATAGCACGGCTCATATGCCACACACATGTACACACAACACACATACCACACATATACACTTGGAGCACACACTTGTACACGCCACACACAAACACACATACCTCACACCACACATACCACACACGCACATCTTACTGACACATTGCACACACCAACTACATCTCTTTCACATACACACACCCCTCACGCACGTACACCACACATATACGTCTTATACACATATACCCCTCATGTATGCACGCACACCCAGCACAATACACACCACACACACGCCTACCCCACACGCACATTTCACACACACTCACAAACACGCATGCTCACTGATTCCCTCTTCCCAGGGAGTGTGACTCATCAGATTTCTTGAGAGAGGCTAATTCTTTTTGACATTTCTCACTTAAGCTTGGGCATTTAGGGTCTAGATGAAGAACTGTGGAAAAAGTTCTAGTTTAAATGGAATCAGACCTTTACACTGTGGTTTTATTTATTTTTTATTTATATTTATGGATCCTGAATTTGCTTGGGAACCTTCATCACAATATGGGCAAAATCTAAATGGCTTGAAAATCCTCCCTGACTCGCACTCCTGTGCGTCTGTTTGCCGTAGCGGTGAACGTTGACTTTGAGCCAGAGCATAGTGAACAAGCCCCACCTGAGAGTTTGGGGGCTTGGGAGTTACACCGGGGGCCCCGGGAGAGAAGTCGAGAAGAGCCAGGGTCACCCTGACTCTCATCCTGAGGCCGTGGGGGTGGTGTTTCCCGCTCCCCCAGCAGAAGAGCAGATTCCTTCATCATCTTTAGCACCCTTCTCAAGATTTTTACACACCAGATTGGGACACGTAATTTGACAGAACTCAGACGGCGAAGTTGGAAAAGCTGAGGATGAACCGCGGTGTGAACCCAAACCTGTTAGCGCTCATTTTCCCGGTTTCGTTTTTCTTTTCCCAGCTCCTCCGGCCTATCGTAGAGACCCGGCCTACAGAGGTAGAAGCAAGAGCAGAGACCGATCATTTCAGGGAAGTACAGAATTTCTTTCATCGGCTTCAGCTCCTACTCCGAAGCCCTGCACACCTGCTCCAAATCAAATCGGCCACAGGCCTCCCCCGGATGACGTGCCCGTAGAGGACCTGGCCCACAAGTTCTTGTGTTTGGGAAGTCAGGATGGCCCTCAGCCCTCCCCGGTCCCGCCTCAGGCGGATAATCTCCGAGGAAGAGAGCAAGCGGGAGGAAGCCAGCGTTTTTCAGAGAATGGCAGCCCCGAAGATCTCTGTTACGGGGATCAAGGTAACATTTACCTCCCTTCTGATTCGGCACCTGCTTCCAACCACAAGGGCCCTGCAACCTGGCTGAATGGCAAAGGCACTGGTGGAGAGAGTTTGTTTCCCCAGAGTCAAGCTGCCCCTGGCGCTCCACAAACACCTGCCGCCGTAACCGCCAGAAAGAGCGTGGCCGTGCTCTCCTCGGACGGCGTGAACGCCGAGGGCAGAGGTGGGAAGCAGAATGTCCAGTATGTCCCGCTTTTTAATAATAATGTTGATGCAGCGGCCACGGATATAAGTTCCGCAAGACCTTTCACTTATAAAACCGCACCCAGTAGACAGAGGGAAAAACCGTTGCCTAGGAATCGGGACACCGGAACCACGCGCAGTAATCTCCAAACCACTGGCAAAATTACAGATGGCGATGATCCAGCAGCGGCATCTGTTAACGGTCCATACAGAGAGAAGACCATTTGGGCTAATAAATCTGTCCACGGCACACTAAATGGCTCTAGTCAAGTGGCGGATGAAGCCACCAAAGTCAATAAAACTGGGGCCACCGGTTTTGACTTCACACTGACAGTCAGAGGGGGGAAAAACGCGATGTGCTTTGGGAGTCAGAGTCTGGAAACCCAGGTCCTGGCGACACCTCGGGAGACCACTGTCCCCACCCCACAAGTCCGTACTCAGTCCAAGGTGCCACCTTCCACATCCTCCTCAAGCAACAGAGCTGCAGCCTATGCAAGCCATGGTCAGAACTCTGCCCCAATCTCAGTTAGCCCTGCCAGTGAGCTTAAAAGGACCCCAAGATGTGCTCCCTGTAAGTCACCGAAGGACAAAGGGGGCCCCATGTCTTGTGTCGACAGCAGAACGGTTGTGGCTGGTGGCCTCTCTGTGGACGTTCCCCAGGAGTTACTAAAGGGCATAGAGTTGGAGGGTTTGGTTAAGGGGTGGTGCTGGTGAGGAGACTGATGGGAAGATTCAGGTGCTGACAGTTGAACCATGCGGAGTAAGCTGCCACATTTACTGAGAACAAGAGTAGTTGGGTCATGGTTTAAACAATAAACATACCTCTCACATGACCTTAACGTCCGTGGTTGCTTTGATGGAGGGGCTGTCTAGGCTCTCATGAGCAATGCACGAATCCGGAATTTTCTCGAACATGGTGCTAGTTACAGATACTTTTTTCCATTGTGAGATCAGGTATCTTGATTTTTGGTCTAAACACTAAGATCAGCATACGTGCATCTTCTTTTGTTTTATAGATTCTGCATCGGACGTTGAGAGTACCGGCTCTTCCAGGATGGTTGATTGTGGCTCGACGGAAATTTGTCTTGACCATCTGTATAGGGATTGTCAAGTTGGTGGGTAACTTAAGGACTTTCTAGAAGCCAGCATTTACTGAGCATTTGCTGTATATTAGGTGCATTGCCAAGAAACTTATGTGCATCGTCTTTAAACCTCACGTCAACCCTAGAAGCAGGTTCTGTTGTTAACCCATTTTACAGATGTGGAAACTAGAGGTACTGAGAGGTTAGAGTAGCCAACTTGGGTTTTGACTCTAAATTGCCCAGCCAGCCTGTGTTCCTGACCACTGCCTGATATTATACTTTCTCCTTTTGCGTTCACTTTTAAGTGAAATCTTCTACTTTGTCAGGGGCCCTCTTTTCATATACTAAAAGCAAACAAACAAAAAACAAATCCAAAAGCTAAAAGTATGCCCGCCGACACACTCTCACAGTTCACGTCCTGTCCTTTAGGCATCGTGTCTCTTCTGGGCCATGGGCTCTTTGCAGTAGTTCCTCACACGTGTACTGAGAGTCCTTCACTCCACAGACTGTGTGTCCTTCCAGGCGAGGAGCCACACCTGTTCACTATCTCCTCCCTCCAGCTTCCTACAGAGCTGTGTCCCGTGGAACTGTGTGTGGGACAGATGGCTGTCCTCCCAGCGTGATACCACCTGCTCACTTTCATGCGTCTGCCCCGGGGCCCAGGCATCACACTGGATTCCTCTGTTTGACCCCTTGGTGGTCTTAGACTTATTCACCCGGGGTCTGAAAAGGAAGATTCTGCCCTGTGTTCTTGAAATCCTAAGTCTTCAACTTAAATGTTTTTTTTTTTTTTCTTTTTAATTGTGGTAAAATACACCTAACATAGATTTTACTATCCTAATCATTTTTTAAAAAGATTTTATTTATTTATTGGAGAGAGAGAGAGAGAGTGACGTGCACACAAGCAGGGGGAGTGGGAGAGGGAGAAGCTGGCCTCCCGCTGAGCAGGGAGCCCAATGTGGGACTCGATCCCAGGACCCCGGGATCATGACCTGAGCGGAAGGCAGACGCCTAACCAACCGAGCCACCCAGGCGCCCCTCTCCTAATCATTTTTAAGTGTATAGGTCAGTAAGGGTAGAGTCATATTATTGTTCAACCAATCTCCAGAACTCTTTGTTGTCTGGCAAAACTAAAACTCTGCTGCCCCTTGAACAGCAGCTCTTTATTCCCCCCCATCTCCAGTCCCTGGCAGCCACGGTTCTAGTTTTTGTTTCTCTGAGGAGGACGACTGGAGGTCCCTCATGAGTAGAATCACACAGTATTTGTCTCTTTGTGATGCTGGCCTATTTCACTTTGTGGTACGTCCTCAGGTTTCATCCTTGTGAAAGAGAATTTCCTGTGTGAGAATTTCCTTTTCCTTTTTAAGGCCGAATCATATTTTATTGTGCATATGTGCCACATTTTGTTTATCCGATCGTCTGTGAATGGATATTTGAGTTGCTTCTACCTTTTGGCTGTTGTGAATAATGCTGCCATCAGCTTGGGTGTGTGAGATCTGCTCAGGACCTTGCTTTCACTTCTTTTGGGATATACACCCAGAAGTGGAATTGCCGGATATTATGGTAATTCGGTGTTTATCTAAAAAATTTGTTTTGGAAGGCGCCTGGGTGGCTCAGTCGGTTAAGCATCTGCCTTCAGCTCAGGTCGTGATCCCGTAGTCCCAGGATCCAGCCCCACATCCGGCTCCCCACTCAGCGGGGTGTCTGCTTCTCCCTCTGCCTGCCTCTTACCCCGATTACACGTGCGCGCTCTCTCTCTCTCCAACAAATAAATTAAAAAAAAAAAACTTAAAAAAAATTAAAAATGTGTTTTGATAATTCTACGTTTAATGTTTCAAGAAGCTGCCACACTATTTTCCACAGCGGCTGCACCGTTTTACATTTTCTGTAGCAATGCACAAGGGTTCAAGTTTCTCTGTCTCCTTGCCAACACTTGCTTCTGTTTTGTGTTGGTTTGATTTTAGAGCAGCCATTCTAATGGGCGTGAGGTATGGACTGTCATGGATGGTTGTATAATTTTCAATCCACCAGACCGCGGGCAGTGCGGCTCTATGATTTTCCCTGGGATGTCTGAACCTGCCTCTTGTGGTTTTATTTTATTTTATTTTTAAAGCTTTATTTATTTATTTGAGAGAGAGAGAGAGAGAGCACGAGTGGGAGGGGCAGAGGGAGAGGGAGAAAGACCCTCAAGCAGACTCTGTGCCAAGCGCAGAGCCTGATATGGGGTTCGATCTCACCACCCTGAGACCAGGACCTGAGCTGAAACCAAGAGTCAGAAGCTTAACCGACTGAGCCACCCAGGGGCCCCCTGCCTCTTTTGGTTTTAAGGTAATCACACACCAGGGCGCCTGGCTGGCTCAGTCAGTGGAGCGTGTGACTCTTGATCTCTGGTTGTAAGTTCGAGCCCCACATTGGGTGTAGAGATCACTTACAAATAAAATGTTAAAAAAAAATAATAAAGTAATCACACATCTTTTGAGCATTTCAAAATGATTTAAACATAACGGAATGCAAATTTTCAAAGACAGAACTATTTTCTGCATTCCTGTATTAATGGGTTCGTGACGCTAATTCGTTATCCAGCAAGCGCTCATTTAATAGTCATCTACTCAGCGCTATGCCAGTTACGTGAAGGGGATGTAAGCCACACAGTGATGCAGGCGTTCCTTCAGTGAGTTCATGATGGAGGTGGGCATCAAAACGTCCATTAAGGAGAAAACTGCATAAAATAAATAAATGCATAAGTAACATAAGCACCAGCTGGGTACTGAGTACTGGCCAAAGGAATACAAAATACAAGTCAGCTCAGAACAGAGTGAGATAAGTGAGGGTGACTCTTTCTGGAAGAGCCAAATCTTAGGCCAAGGCTTCAAGGAAATGCATACAGTTGTGGACGCTAGAGAGCATTTTGTCCCATGTACCCCTTGGGGGTGCAGAGGGGGTAACAATAGATTTACAAGGATGTCAGATTTCCATGCGGATAAAGTGACTCTTTGGGAAGTGGGGAATTTTTGTTTTCTGACAGATCTCTATTGGTGACAAGGGGAGCTGAAGATACGGATGTGGGGCAGTGTGGGCAGGAACCAGCATGGGCAAAGGTGTAGACTGGAAATGGGCTTCCAAGCAGGTCTGGCAGGACGGGAAAAGCAGGCCTCCTGGGGAAAGTCAGCAGTGAACTTGGTTGAATTGGTGAGAACCCCCGCTCAACAGACCCTCAGACCTCCTCTCTGTCTTTGTAGAAAGCTGCAACAAAGTTCACTTCCACCTCCCTTACCGGTGGCAGATGTGGATTGCAAACACCTGGATGGACCTCCAGCCCATGGAGGATATTGAGAAGGCCTATTGTGACCCCCAAATCCGCACGTAAGTTGGTGGCCAGACTCTGGCTTGTGAGGTCCACAGCATCATCAAAAGAAAGCATAGTGCTAGGCTTACGGCGAGAAGAAAAAACCATTTTCCTTCAGAATCCCATTCAAGTTTCAGGTACCTCTTGAGATAACAAATGGCGGATGCCTGCTGAGTTCATGAAGAAAAACATGAGCTAGATTTGAAGTCACAAAGAGCCTGGCTAATACTAGGGGTTCTGGGACTGTTTCCTAACTCGTGTGATATAAACAGTGACGCAGTTATCATCACTGTGTCCTGCAGAACAACACACTGCAGAGGTCAGTTTGTAGTACTGTGGACTCACAATAGGACTAACACAAGTGCAGTGATTATAGCTCCAAAGAGCCTCTGGCTTAATTTTATAGCTGTAGAACATGAGTTGACTAATTTCATATAGTTCTAGTGCAGAATTCTGTTGTCTGCTTGAGCATTTTTATATCTTCCTTTATGTTTGCTGCTTTCTCTATCCTGGAGGAATCTAAGAGGATACCTTACATTTCTGTTTCTGCCAGGGGTGAACTGGGTGATACCACTCATGACCATATTTAGAAAGTGCATCCTAGGGGCGCCTGGGTGGCTCAGTCGTTAAGCAGCTGCCTTCGGCTTGGGTCATGATCCCAGGGTCCTGGGATCGAGTCCCTCATCAGGATCCCTGCTCAGCCTGCTTCTCCCTCTCCCACTCCCCCTGCTTGTGTTCCCTCTCTCGCTGTGCCTCTCTCTGTCAAATAAATAAATAAAATCTTTAAAAAAAAAAAAAAGAAAAGAAAAAGAAAGTGCATCCTAGTTTTATAAAGGAAATGTCTTTTTTTTTTTCTTATTTCCTATGCTGTACTTTTCATCCCTGTGACTTACTTATTTTATAACTGGAAGTTTGTGCCTCTTACTCCCCTTCACCTATTTTGCCCATCCCCCGACCCCCTCCCCTCTGGCAACACGTTTGCTTTCTGTATTTATGATTCTGTTTCTTCCTCCTCCTCCTCTTCCTTTCTGGCATAAGGAAATTCTTTGCGGGGGTGGGGTGGGGAGGGGCAATTGCTTACCTGCCATCCTTTTATAGTGAATTTTTGGTGGAGATTCTGTGTTACTGCATTTTGCCACTAGAGGGTAGCATCAGCTACTTTCTTGTTTGGAGGTGTGTTTCTCCGCCCTCCTCCCCCCTCCCAGGTATCTGAAGCTGGTTTTCTCAACCTTAGCACTCTTGACTTTTGGGGCTAGATAATTATTTGTTTTGGGGGGGCTGTTTAGGAGCATTCTTGGCCTTTATCCACTAGATTCCTGTTGTGATAACCAAAAATGTCTTTCAACATTACTAAACATTCCCTGGGGGACAAAACTATTCCTCATTGAGAACCACTGATTTAGGAGGTGTTTCTTAGAGCAATAATTTTCAAACCTGTTGGTCTCAGGACCCCTCTACAGCCTTCAAATATATTGAGGATCCCAGAGAACTTCTGTTTATGTGAATTATAGCTGTCAATATTTACCATATTAAAAATCAAAACTGAGGGGCGCCTGGGTGGCTCAGTTGGCTAAGCGACTGCCTTCGGCTCAGGTCATGATCCTGGAGTCCCGGGATCGAGTCCCACATCGGGCTCCCTGCTCAACAGGGAGTCTGCTTCTCCCTCCGACCCTACCCCCTCTTGGGCTCTCTCTCTCAAATAAATAAATAAAATCTTTAAAAAAATAAAAAATCAAAATCAAAACTGAGAAGAATTCAATATTTATGGATTCATTGAAAAATAACAATAATAAACTCATTTATGGTAACAAATAACCATATTTTTATATAACTATGCTTATATATAGTTATATGTAATAACTATATATGTATGCATAAATAATACCTGTTTCCCAAAATGAAACAAGAAAAATTCATTCAGAAGAAGGACATGGTTTTATATTTTGACAAATCTCTTTAATCTGTTGTAGAATCACACATCATGTAGCCTCTGGAAAACTCCACTGTGCACCTGTGAGAGTATGAAAGTGAAAAAGGCAAATAATGTCTTACTATTATTATGAAAATAACTTTGACCTTCCTGGCTTCCTACAAAGATCTCAGACCACATTGTGTAGCTATTTAAATAATACTTGAAAAACCTGGCCTACTGTGGGTTTCTAACATTGAGCCAATCATTTGTTTTGTGGGCCCATTTTATTCTGGCATATTTGTCGAGGAGAGAATATATTTTGTGACATCATTAACTATATGCAGAAGGTAACTTACCTACCCTCTCTGCATTTCAGATTTTTCTTCTTCTGTGTGATATAATTCACATAAAGATATATAGATAGATAGATAGATATATAAAGATATAAATTCTTTATAAAGCTCTGGGTGATAGACCCAGAGCTTTATAAAGAAAATTTGAAGACCCCCGTCAGCTCTAGGATCTTAATTGTGTTTTTGTTAGGGAAGACCAGACTGTAGACGATTGAGGTCACTGAAGTATTCTGTTAACCTTAAACCTCTCCCTCTCAGCTTTTCTATCGGAAATAAAAACATCGATTTCCAGAAAATGACTTGTAATTTTAATCCTATCCGACGCATCTCCACGCCTTCATCTGTCACAGAGCTGACCAATTTTGGCTTTGCCACAAAATGGATTTGGTACTGGAAGAATGAATCAGACACATGGGTTGAATATGGAGAGGAGGTGAGTACCTTTCCTCCTTGTGGAGGCTCTTGTTTAAACTTGACACCTTCAGAAAAAACTACTAGTAAAATGTTTGATGCCTACATGGTTACCCATGGAGAGCGGTCGGGGTAGTGGGAATAGTGCTTTTTCACATTTTTTTGTATTTGCATTTTTCTTAGCAAGCATATACTGTGCTGTCATAAGCAACAGAATCTATGAATTATTTACAAGGAAACCCTTGAGACGTGAGTTAGCCATGCACGCTTCTTTCCTCACGATCAGGGACTGGGGTGGAGCCTTGAGCAAGCTTCCTATGCGTGAGTTTGTAGCTGCTTCCAGCCAGGGGACAAGGCGGGTGAGAAGTCAGAAGACTGGTAGATGGTCACCAGGATTCAGGCAGGGTCTGGATTCAGATGGATTTGAAGGACGGGAACTGGAAGATGGCAGCTTACCCACACAGGGACATGGGAACAGATGACAGAAGTTCAGATAAGCGGGGCTCCTTTCTAGTGGCCCTTCCTCTCTTTGATTCACAGGATTAAATTGAGAGAGAGAGAAGGCAATGAAATCAGAGTGACAAGAAAGAAAAAAGGAAAGCGAGATATTAAAATGAAGCCAAAGCCAGGGGGGCGCCTGGGTGGCTCCGTCGGTGAAGCGTCCGGCTCTTGATCTCAGCTCAGGTCTTGATCTCAGGGTCATGAGTTCAAGCCCCGTGTCGGGCTCGCTGGGTGTGGTACCTACTTAAAAATAAATAAATAGGGGCACCTGGGTGGCTCAATCGGTTAAGCATCTGCCTCTGGCTGAGGTCATGGTCTCAGGGTCCAGGGATCGAGCCCCACATCGGGCTCCCTCTCCCACTCCCCCTGCTTGTGTTCCCTCTCTCTCTCTGTCAAATAAATAAATAAATAAAATCTTAAAAAATAAATAAATAAATAAACACAAATATGAAAAAATGAAGCCAGAGCCGAAGTAGGGACGACGAATTGCCAGCAAAAGGTTTTATTCCACGTAGAAGTCGATGGGCCATGAGTTTGGCTGTGAGCTGCCTCGCATCCAAAGCACGTGGAGAAACACCCTCGTCACAGGATCACCTGTGCGTCTGCGGGAGAACACACCAGTTCCTCAGGAGAAGCACTGCTCTTTTCTGCCCGTGGAACCTGAGGAAAACCTCTCCTTTGGGGCCACAGAGAGGGGAGCATGTGCACTGCTGCCAATGATGTCCTCCCCAGGAGCCCTTCCAACTCTGCCTAGTACGGTGGTTTCCCCCGGTCTTAGCAGCAGGTGCATGTCAGCAAACCGTCGCTCACAGAACCCAAATGAACAAGCAAGAGTCGAGCAGAGCTGCCCTGTGGAAGCAGGAGAGGGGCTCAGAGCCCAGTGTCTTGGTCTCTGTCCCCTTCGCTCTTCTTCTCTCTCCTGTGGTGGCTTGTGGAACAGTATGGCGTGAAAACCCTCATGATGTCGAGATCTGTCCGGGTTCTCCCCACGGTCAAGCCAAAGATGGTGTCAAAGTGCAGTTCTGTAAAGGTGATTCTGTGAGTTGGCTGTGGAAATAGATACTACAAACTCAAATTAATTAGCCTTGGTTAAAGTAAAAACAAGCTATAGGCCTCAGTGGTGGTGGTTTTTTTTTTTTTTTTTAAGTATTTTTGTTTATTTTTGTGAGAGAGAGAGCGAGCAAACATGGGGGGTGGGTGGAGGGGACAGAGAGAGAAGCAGGCTCCTCGCTGAGCAGGGAGCCTGCTGTGGGACTCAATCCCAGGACCCGGGGGTCATGACCTGAGTGGAAGGCAGATGCTTAACCGACTGAGCCACCCAGGCGCCCAGGCCTCAGTGGTTCTTATGTCAGGAACTTGCAGTTTTTGGTAAGATGGGGAAGAGGGTTGGAAAAGATTTGCATTTTAGTGACATCAGGGGTCCCAGAGACCAAGGAGAACTGTCAGTGGGGAATAGATGATATTTAAATGTACACAAGTTCCAGTGCTCATGTTCCCTAGTAAAACATCAAGAAATCAAGAAACTTCTGATAAGGGCGGCTGCGTGGCTCAGTCGGTAAGCGTCTGCCTTTGGCTCAGGTCATGATCCCAGGGTCCTGGGATCGAGCCCCACATCGGGCTCCCTGCTCCACGGAAAGCCTGCTTCTCCCTCTCCCACTCCCCCTGCTTGTGTTCCCTCTCTCGCTGTGTCTCTCTGTCAAGTAAATAAATAAAATCTTTAAAAAAAAAAATTCAGATAAAACGATTTTATTCATTTGTTATAGAGAGAGCGGGAGAGAGCACAAGCAGAGGGAGTGGCAGGCAGGGGGAGAGCGCGAGCAGGGGGAGGGGGGGCAGAGGGAGAGAGAGAAGCAGACTCCCGGCTGAGTGGAGAGCCCCATGTGGGGCTTGACCCCAGGACCTGGGATCATGACCTGAGCCAAAGGCAGACACTTAACCGACTGAGCCACCCAGGAGTCCCGTCTGATAGAACTTCTTGATACAAAGTTCTCCCTGGGACAATCTGTGTTAAATGCAAAGTTCTAGAATGTAGCCTGGAACTTTACGCAAACATGTAGAATGTTGTCAGGTTCCTTTAATCTGTGGCACATGTTCTTGGTGAGGTGAATAAATTATTACTTTCTCATATTAATTAGACCCATCATTATATACATTGAATTGGCTCTTCTGTTATAAAGAAAAAAAAAAAAAAGAAGGCCCTAGATTTGCTGTTTTCCTTGCTGTCTGTCCAAGTGAAATAAAAATTGGTGGTCTGAGGAGATTTGAACCACAACATGATGAGCAGCCTGGTTTCTTTCAGAGTTCAGTGTGTATGGGTCAAATCTGCAGCTAGCTCTTTGGTGGCCTGGTTTGACCCAGTGTAGAGGTTAGAATATTTGGAGAAAAGAGTGGACTGCATAGCCTTCAGATAGGGAGAGTCCTGCAGGTTTTATTTCTTGCAATTGAGTTTTTTTTTTTTTTAAAGATTTTATTTATTTATTTGACAGAGAGAGGTAGAGGCACAGCGAGAGAGGGAACACAAGCAGGGGGAGTAGGAAAGAGAGAAGCAGGCCTCCCACCGAGCAGGGAGCCTGATGCAGGGCTCGATCCCAGGACCCTGGGATCATGACCGGAGCTGAAGGCAGCTGCTTAACCAACTGAGCCACCCAGGTGCCCCTCTTGCAATTGAGTTTTTAATAAGAGTTGGGGCAACTGAGATTTCTGGGTTAGTAGCCTCCCTAGTAGAAACTGGGAGAAGAGCTTTTGCCAACCATGGGTAGGTGCGTATGCTTTGACTGTGAACTCTTTGGAATGTAGACTTGATATCCTTTTATGGAATTTCAGGTGCTGAGCCGGGACTTGTCCCGACAGAGATGGTAGACAGGGAGAGGATGTGGCATTGGGAGGAGCGATGGTTGAATAGCTGGGCAGGTGGGCAACAGTGGTGCAAGATGGAGCGACAGCAGGAGTGACCGGAGGGCAGGGCCTGGTCGCCATGGGGTTTGCATCGGCAGCACTTGCAGATCCAGCCCCACAGAGAGGTTGACTAGCTGGGAGCTGAGCTTAGTAGCCGTGGCGTCGAGGGGCAGGAGTCCCTGGCCTGAGAGAATCGCCCAAGGCAAAGGCAGGCCATCGCGCTAGAAACCAAGGTCAGGGCAGGCATGTGGGCACAGCACAAAAGCCAAGACTTGGTTACTGAAATGGAGATACACGTTCAAGTGTTTTGGGAGAATAAATCATCGAAGGCCCTATCCCTCATTCCTCCTTCACTTATTCGGAACTGAAGTACAGTGTGAGGGAAGGGCCTGAGGAGGGACCAAGTGGGAGGCATGCTGGGCTGTCCCAACGCTCAGACACTGAAATTGCCTCACTCTGTCCAGTATGACAGCCACCAGCCCCTTGTGGGGGCTATTTCATTTTGATTCAATTCATTACGTTTGAATAAAATGAACACTTCAGTTCCACAGTCACACTAGTCACATGTAAGTGCTCGACAGCTACATGTAGGTAGCGGCTATCATACAGGAAAACAGAATATTTCCAGTGAAATGTTCCAGAAAGTTCCAGCGGACAACACTGATCTAGACCTGAAAGCCTTGCTAGTCAAATTCTGGTCTGCAGACCAGCAACACTGGCACCATGGGAGCTCTTTGACACGCAGAATTAAAAACCCTTTCCCGGAATCGCAATCTGCATTTTAACACACAAATTAAAGTGTGAAAGGCCCTGGCCCAGCGCTTGGTAGATTGCTTCCAGCCGGGAACAGGGTCCTCCCGAGCTGAGCTGGCAGTTGAAGGATGTGGGACTTGAGCTGTCAGAATGGGAGGTTAGGACAGAGATTCGAGCTGGCAGGTGAGGGTCCCCAGAGGTGACAGATCTGCCTCGCCGCCCCCTGTGTTCTGTGTTCGTAGGCGTTTGCCCACGTCAGCTGTTCTTCTGGGTCCCAGGAAGGCATGTGACTCACCCCCACATCATCTAATCATGGCAATCTCGTTTACAATTATCCTGGTGGATAATGCCCCACCAGCTGTTGCAACAAACCTCTTCGAGGTGTAACTTAATTGTTGGATGCTGTAGTTTTGGAAGTTCTGCTAAAGGTAGCCTTCTTGTCACTTCCAGCCGTTTGTCCTGGTTCTACCTTCTGAACCTCATTCTGGTTTACTCCCGCTTTGCACTGTGTGCGGGTATCTGTCCTCACCATAGTCCTCTCCAGGCTAAAGGGACCTAGTTCAGGACCTTCTCTGTCCAGGACATTTTCCTTGGAGGCTTTCTTTTCTTTTTTTTTTTTTAAAGATTTTATTTATTTATTTATTTGAGAGAGAGAGAGAAACAGCATGAGAGGGGATAGGGTCAGAGGGAGAAGCAGGCTCCCCGCCGCCCGATGCGGGACTCGATCCCAGGACTCCGGGATCATGACCCGAGCTGAAGGCAGTCACCCAACCAACTGAGCCACCCAGGCGCCCTCTTGGAGGCTTTCACTGTGGGCCCCCTCCCCTTACATCCAGCAGGCATATTCACCGGGAAGGGAGGGGGGAGGGATG
>NC_138380.1:13126040-13151767 GCF_054177405.1 Leptonychotes weddellii
GGCACAGCTGAAAGCTGCGGAGCCAGCAGTGTCTTTAAAGGGACGGGGAGCCCTTCCCTGCCACCGGCTGGGAATTTGCTGTCATTAGCTCCTCCATTTAGATCATAAGGAACAAGTGTCTCTTCACCATTAAATATTGGGAACTCCTGCTATTAGGGCTTACATCGGGTCTGCCTGGTCTGCCACCCCTGCATAGGGTGTAGACAGTGGAATGGTGGCCAGCTTGTCTCCTTGCTAGAATCAACACACTTCTCTTTACCCACCCGTTCTGAGGTTCAGGCCCTTCATGCAGGCCTTGAGGCCAGAGATTCCATCTTTACATGTTGGGGGTGGTATTCCTTGCCTCTTTCATTACAGCCCCAGGGAGTGGCAAATCCAAGCGCTTTTTCAGTGTTGTCCCATTGGGACATGGGACCCCAGGGTCCCATTTCATTTGCTTACGTGGTTCAGGGCAGCGGAGAAGGGGGAGGTCATTTACATTTGGACCACAGTACGCCCATTGGAGCTTCCCTGCCTTTTACAACAGCTCGAAACTGCTTTCTCACACGTGATGGGCTAAAAACAGCTACGCTGTTCTACTTCATGCCCGAGTGTTGGATTCTGTTAGGGAGGGCAGACGTGATTTCTGTACCATGGGTATGAGTGGCTCTGTACGCTTGGGTCTTATTTTACAGAAGGTGTAAAAAGGACATTGCAAAGAGCTCCATTTCTCGGGCACCCACCAAGCGTATGGTCCATTTCTGCAAGGTAGACTGTTCTCCTCTAACCCCGTGATGGGGACGCCACAAGATGGTGTGACGCGGCCCCAACCCGGCGGCCTTTACGGTCTGGTTTGGGAGGCAAGATTCGTTCCTTTGAAATCCCATGGCTAAAATACAGTTTTATAAGATATAATGGTAGAGGTTTCTTTTTTCTTTTTTTTTTTATAGTGCTTTTTTTTTTTAATTCTTATGTTAATCCCCATACATTACATCATTAGTTTTAGATGAAGTGTTCCATGATTCATTGTTTGTGCATAACACCCAGTGCTCCATGCAAAATGTGCCCTCCTCAATACCCACCACCAGGCTAACCCATCCTCCCACCCCCCTCCCCTCCAGAACCCTGTTTGTTTTTCAGAGTCCATCGTCTCTCGTGGTTCGTCTACCCCTCTGATTTCCCCATGGTAGAGGTTTCTTAAAAGCCTACCCTGAAGTGTCTTTACCTTTTGTTTCAGTTTTTTGTTTTTGTTTTTGTTTTTTAATTAGACTGGTGATCAGCAGGCTTTAAGCATCAACTCTTCCTACCTGGAGTCCATCTTTATACGCCACCCAGTGGGCGTCGTGCCGTTTCAGGCGGGTTCACGGAGCTATGAGCTGAGTTTTGTGGGTAAGACTTTGCGTTTGGCAGTGGTGCCCATTGTTCGGATCTGGCATGCGGTGTCCACGTGGGGGTGGGAGCAGAGCGCAGGTGCATGTGCATGCCGTACCGAGGATCTGGGTGCTTTTCAGCAAGGCCCACGGTACGCTGGGGTGGGAGCCTGCGGCTGTCAGAAGGCCTGGGCCCAAGAACCTCGGCTCTGACAACATTAGAGACTTTGGGCCCACTGGTGCCTTCAGACTTGTAGAACCTTGCTGTTCCTTTTGGGCTTCATCATCTAGGTGGTTGGTTTTATCCATCACCTTTTCTAAAGACTTTGCCTTCCACCATGTTTATTTGAGCCACCATGGAAAGGCCTTCAGCTTAGCTTCTAGCAATCTGTTGTGCTTAGTAAGAAATCAGGGCAGGAACTGCCTTCCCTTTGAATGTACTGTCCCATCAGCTGCAGCCCTGGGACACCTCCCTGCATATGGTCAGATGGTTGCCCTTTTGGGACCAGCCCTGCGGCTGCTTTGAAAGAGGTAAAGACTTTCTCAGGTCCTTGACCTTCCAGTGGTACCTGAGGTTTGGGCCCTGTACCAATTACTGTGTATTAAATAATACAGCTTTGGGGCGCCTGGGTGGCTCAGTCGTTAAGCGTCTGCCTTCGGCTCGGGTCATGATCCAGGGTCCTGGGATCGAGCCCCGCATCAGGCTCCCTGCTCAGCGGGAAGCCTGCTTCTCCCTCTCCCACTCCCCCTGCTTGTGTTCCTGCTCTCATTATCTCTCTTTATTTATTTATAAATAAATAAAATCTTTAAAAAAATAACAATTATGAAAACTGCACAGTAAGAGCAAAATTTAATATTGTTAAATGAAAAAGGCAAACCCTCAAATAGATGCTTTTGTGCCTTTCTCTTTAGGTGTTGTATTTCAAATGAAAAGGTTTTTTTTTCCCCAAATGAAAAGTTTTTTAAAAAAATTTAATATGCTTGGTAAATGCAACGATGTATGCATGTGGACCAAGACCAGAAGAGAATAGGTAGAAACAGAAATCTCTTCTGTCAGATGGCGAAATGAAGAATGTCTTAAATCGAAGATTTTTTTCCTTTGGGTATTATTCTCTTGTTTTGGCAATTTAAAAAGGTGTTGGAGAGAGGAGAACCGATAATGTATCTTGTTCCTGAATCTGGAGAAATTTGACCAGCAATTTTGTTCACTAGGTTCATAGAAACTAGTTCAGAGCAGTTTGTGGTGTTCTAGGTGATTTTTTCCTATTTCTTGTATTCTGACATTCGTTAAACTAGTACTGGAGTGCAGGCTGTGTTGCTAGGCACTGTTCTAGGTGTGGGCAGCAGGCGAAAGTGGTAACAGCTCTGGGGAAAATGAAGCAGTGTGATGAAGAAGCCAGAGAGTTGGAGGAGTCCCTAGGGGAGCATCTAGTTTTGTCCTGGGAGGAACTTTTGGAAGGAAGGGAGCAGCCCGTGCACATGGGAAGGAGGGCCCCCAAGAGAGGGAGGGGCTGGTGACAAGAGTGTGAACTGCAGACAAGCTGGAGGTTTCAAAGAACAGTGAGAAGGTCTGTAAGAGATGAGAGCCGCAAGAAGGTTTGGAGCAGAGTTGTGGCACCATCTCATTTTTTTTTTTTAAGATCTATTTATTTATTTTGGGGGTGTGTGCACACGCATGAGTGGGGGAAGGGCAGAGAGGGTCAAACAGAGGGAGAGGGAGTAGAGCAGACTCCCCACTGAGACTGGAGCCAGACTGGGGCTTGATCTCATAACCCTGAGATCATGACCTGAGCTGAAATCAAGAGTCTGACGCTTAAACGGCTGAGCCACCCGGGATCCCCACACCATCTCATGTTATCTTTTTATTGTTTATGATTGTTTCACTTTGCAACAACTATACTGAAGCATAATGGCTTCAATAAAATGCATCATTTTTTTTTTAAGATTTTATTTATTTGAGAGAGAGAGAGCACAGCCAGGGGGAGGGGCAGAGGGAGCAGACTGATGAAGCAGACTCTCCGCTGAGCAGAAGCCCAACGTGGGGCTCAATCCCAGGACCCCGGGATCATGACCTGAGCCGAAGGCAGACGGCTTAACCGACTGAGCCACCCAGGCGCCCCAAAATGCATCCATTTTGAGTGTGCAGTTGGATGAGCGCTGACATATGCATGCAACTGCTATCCTGATCAAGATCTAGAACATTCCCATCAGTCCAAAAAGTTTCCTCATGCCCCTTTGCAGTTGGTCTCTTCCCACCCCCATTTGCTCTGTCACTATATTTTAGTCGTATCTATTCTAGAACATCATATAAAGAGCACCTTGTGGTATGTACCCTGCATGTGGCTGACTTCTTTCACTCAGAATGTTTTTTAGACCCATCTATGTTGTTGCATGTGCAGGAGTTCTTCCCTTTTCAATGCTGAGTAATACTTCATTGTAAGGCTATACCATGGTTTGTTTTTATCCATTCACACTTAGTGAGTATTTTGGTTGTTTTCACTTTCGGTTATTAGAATAATGCTACTAGGATCATGTAAGTGAAAGTCTTTGTGTGGATGTAAGTTTTCTTTTCTCTTGGGTAAATATAAAGGAGTGGAATTGCTAGATCACGTAGGTACTATATGTTTAACTTTATAAGAAACTGCCAAAGTGGCTGTGCCATTTGATACTTTCACTAGCAAGGTAAGATGATTTACTTTTTTTTTTTTTTTAAGATTTTATTTATTTATTTGAGAGAACGAGAGAGAGCACCAGTGCATGCGTGAGGGGACAGGCAGGGGAGGAGGGAGAGAGAATCCCAAGCAGACTCCCCGCTGAGTGCAGAGCCTGATGCAGAGCCCAATCCCACCACCCTGGGATCACAATCTGAGCCAAAACCAAGAGTCAGACGCTCAACTGCCTGAGCTACCCAGGCGCCCCAGATGATTTACTTTTTAAAGAGCTCCCTCTGACTGCAACTTGGACCTGGGTCTACAAGATGCATGAATTGAAAATGACATTTCACACTTGATACAGAAAAATCCTTCAAGATATAGCTACCACATTCCAACCTATAGTCATGGTTGCCTGGTTTAGGACAGCTTACCTGGATGATGTCTTGTTATCTGGCTGCCCTAGTCCTTCCCTTTACTATCTGACTTTGATTTACAGATTCGATTAATTGCTGACTGCTCATCTCATTGCCTCTTTGTTTTCTGGGTCTTATCATAAGGGCAGTGAAGGATACAGGTTTTTTGTTTTGTTTTGTTTTTTAAAGATTTTATTTATTTATTTGACAGAGACACAGTGAGAGAGGGAACACAAGCAGGGGGAGAGGGAGAAGCAGGCTTCCCGCCTAGCAGGGAGCCTGGTGTGGGGCTCGATCCCAGGACTCTGGGATCACGACCCGAGCCGAAGGCAGACGCTTAACCACTGAGCCACCCGGGTGCCCAGGATACAGGTTTTTAATCATGAGCAATTCCCATCTGAAAGGATTTTCTCTGTTCATACATGTTACAGTTCAGTCGTGAATATTTGCTGTGTGACTAGCCTATGAAAAATAACAGGACATCATTTTCTAGGACTAATTCTTGGTTCTTGTTTGTTTTCCTTTTTCTCTCTAAAGGCATGATTCAAACAAATGTAGCTTCCAAGACCCAAAAGGATGTTGTCAGAAGGCCAACATTTATGTCTTACAAGGCTGTGGAGCAGATTAAAAGTGGGCTCAGGTAAGTGTTCGGGAACACTGGCTATCGGCAGATGTTTGAAATGGTCACCCATTGATCTCACCAATTTACTCATGAATCTGTGTTCTTGAAATCTTCCTGCTTTCATTACACAGTGGTTTCCTTTTGCATCATCTGTGCTCATGAAGCAGTACAGTGTGCCCGTAGGGGTAGACGAGCAGGAAATCCAGCTCCCTCTGACTCCCAGGGGACTTCGGGCAAGCCTCTCATACCTGGGCCTCAGCTCCTTCACTGTGAATGGCTGGCCTGATGGGCTGAGCCTCGGAAATAATCAAGTGCACGGTTAAAGGGGTTTTGTTTTGCTGTGGGTTCTTCTGTGTGTCTTCAGTTTTGCTGAGTAGATTTACAGAAGGGAGGCTGCTGAGAAAGAAATGGAAGAAGAGAGGGATGTGTTAGCTGCCTGAGGGAGGAGATTTGGACAATGATACAGTTGATAAAAGGGGATTGGGTTTTTTTTTAAAGATTTTATTTATTTATTTGACAGAGAGAGACACAGCGAGAGAGGGAACACAAGCAGGGGGAGTGGGAGAGGGAGAAGCAGGCTCCCCGCAGAGCAGGGAGCCCGATGCGGGACTCCATCCCAGGACCCTGGGATCATGACCTGAGCCAAAGGCAGTCGCCCAACCGACTGAGCCACCCAGGCGCCCAAAAGGGGATTGTTTAAAGGAAATTTTGCTGTGGGGGATTCAGTGTCACTCCTCTGTCTCCTCATGAAAACTCAGAAAAATCTACATTGTTCATGAACGGTTGTGGAGATGGGTTTTTCCCCCCTCCAGGTGATAATAAGGTTACATAAAACAGATTTCAAGGTGGGTGTAAAATCAAGCATGACATTTTTCTAGTTGATTTATATAAATTTTTATCCAAACAAGGTATGTACATTGCATTTGGTGGATTTGTCCCTTAAGCCTCTTAATCTATTACATTTCCCCTCCTCTACTTTTTTTTTTTTTTAAGAAATTAGGTGATTCGTCCTTACAGAATTTCCCAAATTCAAAATGTATCAAATTGTATGCCCTGTATGCCCATCTGATAAGTAATTTCTGCGAGTTGCTGGTTCGATTTAGAGGCTTGATTAGATTCAGGTTCCATTTTTGGTCAAGAAAACTATAGAAGTGGTACTTTGTGCTTCCTGCCACATCGTAATAAGAGGTACATAATGTCTAGTTGTCCTATTCTTAGTGATGAAGATGAGCCAGGGGGTGCTGGTCGGTCGAGTCTGACCCCTCTGTTCCAACATCTGATCTTTCACTGGATAGTTATCGTAGCTATTGGGGGTCATTGTTTCAATCCATTATTTCATTAGGGGTTAAAAAATGGTGGTTTTCTAATTCTGTCAATTCTGCAATTAATAGCTGTGAATTGTCTATAAAGAAGACTTTTTCTTCCTGGGGGAACTATACTCTGAAATATAGTTCCTACAGGAAGGACAGCAGAATTCTTCCCCTGTGCCTCAGTGTACCTCTCCCTGTGCCTCAGTGTTCATTGTTTCACAAAGATGCTGTAAGATATCTTAATGCTCACGTATTAGGTCCTCTGAAGGTTGAGCAGGAATCTAAAAAGGAATGAATGCTTTTGCATTTTATTTATTTTTTTTTTTAAAGATTTTATTTATTTTTTTGACAGAGAGACAGTGAGAGAGGGAACACAAGCGGGGGTGGGGAGTGGCAGAGGGAGAAGCAGGCTCCCCGCTGAGCAGGGAGCCCGATGCAGGGCTCGATCCCAGGACCCTGGGACCATGACCTGAGCCGAAGGCAGATGCTTAATGACTGAGCCACCTAGGCGCCCCTGCTTTTGCATTTTAAATCAATGGGAAAATCACATTAATTTACCAAATTATGAATAATGACTATTTTTTTTAAAGCATGATTACTAGTACATCTATACCAGGACTATGCAGGAATATAATCCAAAATAAAATACAAAGAAAAAATTCTCTGGGAAACCTGGGCTTCGTGGCTGGAACTTTGGGACAGAACTCGGGCATATGGAACAGGGAACGAAGTGAAGTCTTTCTCTTCTCTGTAGCTGTCAGCCAGCGCAGACCCCGCCTGACCCTCTATCGTCGACATTGCTTCCTCAGTGGGACTTTGACTCGAGTGGATATGAGGTACTTGGTTTTTGCTTTTTGGTGTGTAAATTGTTTAAAGTGGGGGGAAAAGTACTTAGCTGTAAATGTGTGTATTTGTTTGGATGAAAGGATGAATGGTTTCCGTAAAACTCTTGGGTCAAGATTCGGTCGCATCCAAATGGTAACTGTGTTGGCTTCCCAGAGAGCAGCTGTTCTCCACAGGGCACCTCATCATCCAGCCGCGCACACGCACACTGCCTCACCTCCTCACTTAACTTGGATGGGGCAAGACTCTAGGTCACTTAGCTTCCACATCATGCTCCAGCTTTGGGGGCAGGCCTCTCTGCTTGGGTGCCTTGCTCTAGCTTTAGGCAAAGGAACTCACCAGGTCACTAGAGTAAATCCGACACCTCCGGGGGCGTCCCTTTGCCTTTAAGCATAATGCTAGCCCTAAGTCAGCCTGCACAGAGGGACCAGGTGCCAACTAGTTCATCACTAAAAGGAACCTCCAGATGTGGAAACCCTAAGCCAGCTTATGGTAAGCCAGGCCTGGCAAGGATACCCCGTGGCATAGGGGGCCGCGCGTGTGGACATAATCATGCTTTAAACGTCTCCTGCTTCACATTATACGTATTTTTCAAATTTTTTAGTTGTTAGAGATCGATAATCGGTGTCCGGAATATGCCACGATAAGTGAATATTTTAAAACTTCCATGAAAAATTTCAAGATTGAAAAGATAAAGAAGATCAAGAACACAAAGCTCTTGAATACTTTTGAAAGGTTGGTGGCCACATTCTCAGGTTTTTTGTTTTGTTTTGTTTTGTTTTTAACGTAAAGTTTGAAAGGATTAGTTAAGGGCTAATATACTTTACAACCTATTCGCTGGTTTATTTTATAGTCAAGAGTTTCTTCAGTGTCTGGTTGTTTTTTTCATTTTGTAAATTCGAACTTCTCTCTTTCAGCTCCAGTTTTACGACTCTCTGATTTAATGTGTCTATCATTTAAAAGTTCTCACAAATTCACTTTTCTGTGTCTGGTGCATTCATGTTAGAAGCTCCATTCTGAAAATGGGTGGAATCCAATTTTAAGATGATTAGACTTTATTGGGATTAATGTCATTAACCATAGTGGGAGAGGAATGCTCTGGTTGTTAAGGCTCACATTTTTCTCTATTAGGAAAAAAATGAAGATGAACAACAGAACGGAAAAAACTCTGTTTTATGCAACAAGCCGCATCCATGTGGAGTCTATCTGTAAGAATAATTTTGACTGGATCTTACATGGAACTGGTGAAACCAAATATGGAAAAGGTTTGTGCTGGAATAGAGAAGCCTGAATGGTAGAGTCATAACTCAGGCTCTATTACGAGTATAAGCCATGATTTGGTACTAACCAGCATGTGCGGGCCTTTGCTTGCATGGAGAATTAAGCTCATGTTAACCTTAACTGCCCAAATTAGAGTGGTACATTGATTTGGGACTTGATTGCTGTAACATAGCCCTGCTCCCGTCTTGGGTTTTTTGGGAGGTGGAAGGATGGAAGGGTCTCATACATGTTTGCAACCTCTTTTACCTGTTGGCTACATTGTCTACCATTACTATTCACTTCTACCTATGGCTCTTGCTGACTTAAGTCCAACCCTGCGAAGCTGCTATAAGTGGCCTGCCATTGCCACTGATGGGTTCTTTTTTCTCTCTTTTTTTTTTAAGGTTTTATTTATTTGAGAGAGAGAGAAAGAGCAAGAAAGAGAGCAGGAGTGGGGGGGGGGGAGGGAGAGGGAGAAGCAGGCTTCCCACTGAGAAGGAGCCCGATGCGGGGCTCGATCCCAGGACCCTTGGGATCATGACCTGAGCCGAAGGCAGACGCCTAATGACTGAGCCACCCAGGTGCCCCTCTTTTTTTTTTTTTAAGATTTTATTTATTTATTTATTTATTAGAGAGCGAGCGAGAGAGAAACAGCATGAGAGAGGAGAGGGTCAGAGGGAGAAGCAGGCTCCCCACCGAGCCGGGAGCCCGATGTGGGACTCGATCCCAGGACCCCGGGATCATGACCTGAGCCGAAGGCAGCCGCTTAACCGACTGAGCCCCCCAGGCGCCCCCCTCTGCTCAGTTTTTAATAAGATTATTTTTTGGTGTTGGGTTGTACCTTCTATGTAAGTCTTAAAACAAGCAAACACAACGAATCACTCATCTTAAGAGAACAACTAATAGTATATCAAGTTTCAAAGTGGGCTCAACTCCTACAATGAAGATTAAATTCACACACACTGGGGAAAGCAAGAAACCCACTAGTCAGCCAAAAAATATTTTTGAGTGCCTTCTACACACTAGATACTGGGGGACGTAGCTGTGAACAAAGTAAACATGGGCCCCCACCAGAATTACTTCACATAATTAATCAAATGATTGCAACTGTGTAACTACTGTGGAGGGAGTGAAAAGGTCCTATGGACACCTAACCTGGCTGGAGAGGTGTTCCCAAGGAAAGGCACAGGAGGGATCATCTACATCAGAGTCCCTGTGGAGAGTGAGCGACAAGCTGTGTAAGATATGGCGCCACAGGAAGGAGTTGAGACTTGACCCTGAGGGTAGGGGCAGCTAATGAAGGAGTTTAAGCGGGGGAATGACTTGATGAGAATTTCATGTGTAGTAAGTTTAAATGCATCAGTAAAGGGGTGCCTGGCTGGCTCATTTGGAAGAGCATGCGACTCTTGATCTCAGGGTCGTGAGCTCAAGTCCCATGTTGGGTGTAGAGATTATTTAAGTAAATAAATAAACTTAAAAAAAAAAGCCTCACTGAAACTTACCTAGAAATGTTTGGAGAAAGCCGGATGACCACCTTGTCTCTCTTATGTTAGAACTCAAAGGAATATTTATCGTAGAAAATGGAGATATGATACATACGTGTTCTTAGGTTTTGGCCCTAATTGGCTCTGGTGGTGACATGCATGGGCGTGTAGTCTGTTTTTCCTATACATGAAAGGGCACTGAAACCCTCTGAAATATATCCCGATAGTTTGATAGTGTTACTCACTTACTATCACTTTTCCTTTAACTTGATAAAAGAAGAGAGTTCCTAATAGCCAAGAAAACCCCCTGTGAGTGGTGTGGAACAAAGAGACAAAGATGGAGTCTGCAGTTCTCACAGATGGGCAAGGTGTCTGTTCAGGAACTATGCCCCTTTTTCCCGTGTCACCCTCCCTTGAGAAGGTGGTGATCCTTCTACCCGGCCTGCCTCCTGTTACCCAGAGTTAGGAGGTATCTTTGTGTTGTTTGTATTTATTTTTCATCCCAACTTTCCCCTTGCATCACCCGTGATGGTATCAGTCCTGGCTAGATAGACGGGTATGAACCGTTGCGCCCATAATCTTAAAAAGTTCAGGCAGTTGTCCTACAAGAGGCCAAGTGGTAGACCTCAGAGATACTGCTCCTCTCTGAGGGAAAACAAAGCCCCCCCTTTCACACACATGAAACCTCTCCCGTTAGGCTGTTACCTGCATGCTTTTGCATGTGACTGTGTTAAGGAGACTATCAGGAGAGTAAAATGTGCCTGGAAAGATAGGAAGGCTCTGGGCTACCTTTTGATAAATTGGAGGCGGGAAGAGAGCATCTGATGGGAGAGTGAGGGTCAGAGGGGAAGACAGGGTAGTCGGAGAGTTGATAAGGGCCTGGAAGCAGGAGCCGACCCACTGAGCAGTCTGCACTAAGGATAAGAACAACAGGTAAAAGCCACTCAACTTCACAGTCAGAGGAGATGATGAAAACTCCGATTTGGATAAAAAGTGGAAGCAAAGTGAAATTAGAAAAAGAAGCACATGCTTGGGGGCGGAGCTTCGCAAAGAAGGACCGGTCCTGGTTACCAATTGGATTCAAGAGGCCCGATGGGAGGCACAGAAGGCCAGGGAACATATTTGGGATCCAGGGTGCTGCAGGCATCGACATCTATAAAATCTCCCAAGATTCTGCAACCCAGGGACCGCCCAGTGGTTGGAAAGAAAGAAACAAAAGTGTTATTTTTGATTATATGAGTGTCTATGTAGAAAACCCAAAAGAATCTACGGAGAATGGGAATGGTGGTATTCTGCCCAGGAAGTGGGAAACGTGTTCTTGTGACTCCTGTCCGTCATCCCTGACGGCCCAGCATGGTGGGGCCCAGGATGCCTGAAGAACCCAGGCAGAGCCAGCTTGACCCCTGTGGACTCCTAACCTAGAAGAAGGTCCTTTCCCTGGTCTTATTCAGAGTTCTTTCTAGTTAACAAAGCCTATTTTTTGCAATGCATATCTAGATCCTATTTTGGTAATGAAAAGCTGACCATGATTCTTTCTCCTTAAAGATTCCTTCCAGTGATTCTTATTCTCTCTAAGGCAAAGAATATGTCTGGCTAAAATAAAAGATGGTTACATTTCAAGAATTGTAAAAAGAAAAGAAAAGCACAATATTATCCCATTATGTCAATTATACTAGATAAATGAAAAAAATGAATAAAGTGGATTACAACAAGACAGCATATTGTGAAGTCTAAATATGACCTCTAGGGCAAACAAAAGCTAGCTAGGCAAAAAAACAAGACAGAACAAAACAAAACAGTTGGGAGAGGAGTGTTTATGAAGACCGGAGACTGACAAAGGCCAGGGAGGCTGCAGACAGCACAGGACATTTAAGGTCTGGTGGGAATGACAAAGGATAAAGCTGGAGCTGGGGGTTGGTATCCGATCCTGAAACATCTTGCAAGCCTCTCTCTCTCCCTCTCTCCCCCGCCCCAGCTTGTGCTCGTTCTCTTTCCTCTCTCTCTAAAATAAATAAATTTTTATTTAAGATTTTATTTATTTATTAGAGAGAGAGAACACAAGCAGGGGGAGTGGCAGGCAGAGGGAGAAGCAGGCTCCCCACTGAGCAAGGAGCCCGATGTGGGGTTCCATCCCAGGACCCGGGATCAGGACCTGAGTCAAAGGCAGACTCTTAACCGACTGAGCAACCCAGGCGCCCCATAAATAAATCTTTTAAAAAATAGCTGAATAATCAAATCAGTACTGAGACTTTATTACAAAATAAAAAAAATAATTTAACATATATAAAAGTAACTCAGTGCCATTAAAATATGCACAACTATCTCTGAATGTTCTAAGTAGGTTTTATGGCTTTTATCAAGCAATAAAAATGCACACTCAAGAAAAATACGGATGAAATTTTTGTCTATTGATTTTATTCCATTTGCTATAAGTCAAATATATTTTTACCAGTAACTCCATACTATTTATTTGACACCTTTTCCATGCATAACTGCAGTTCACTTATTTGGAAAGATTCACTTTCTGAAAGATAACTTGGAATTGGAAAGAGTGAACAACTGTGTTATGAGTAGCCTAAGTTGTTGTCATAAAATTCTTGTACGGAAGATTGTGTATGTTTTTTCTTGGGAGCTTCTCAGAATCATTTAGTCTTATTTCAAAACAGTGGTTGTTTTTTTTTTTTTCCTCAGCCCAGCAAGTGTGGAGTGGGAGTAAAGAGGCGCTAGAAGTGGGCAGCAAGAAGAAAATTAGCAGTTTTAGGTGGAGAATGAGAGAGGAAATGATCTGTAAGACACAAACACAACTTAACATTTTTTTTTAAAGATTTTATTTTATTTTTTTTAATTTATTTGAGAGAGAGAGAATGAGAGAGAGAGAGCATGAGAGGGGGGAGGGTCAGAGGGAGAAGCAGACTCCCTGCCGAGCAGGGAGCCCGATGCGGGACTCGATCCCGGGAGTCCAGGATCATGACCTGAGCCGAAGGCAGTCGCTTAACCAACTGAGCCACCCAGGCGCCCACAACTTAACATTTTTCTTTCATGCTGTGTATAGACCATTAGTATAGGAGTAAATGGCTCTGTCCCCCTTAGTAACTCAAGAGGGCATCCCTATGTTGTAACACCAGATACCAGAATTAATATGTACATCTGACGCATCAGGAAAAGAAAGGGCAGAATGACTTGTTCTATTTTTTTAAATCAGAGAAATGTATATGTTTTAGAAAGATTTCCTTACAAAATAGCTTAAATTGTTTAGAAGTTCCAGAAATTGACGTATGAGGAATGGCTCTTTGCAGACACTTAAAAATGACTTATGACTGTTCTAGGATGCGCAGAGATGGGTAGTGTGATACAGAGTTTGTGTGATAGAGAGTTTGTAGAGGGTGACTGTCAAAAGAGAGATAATAAAAATAAAGAAGGCACAGGGGCGCCTGGGTGGTTCCATCGGTGAAGCGTCTGACTTCAGCTCGGGTCATGATCTCGAGGTTCTGGGATCGAGCCCCGAGTCAGGCTCCCTGCACAGTGGGAAGTCGGCTTCTCCCTCTCCCTCTCCCTCTCCGTCTGCCCCTCCCAACTTGTGCATGCTCTCGCTCTTTAATAAATAAATAAATAAATAAAATCTTTAAATAAAAGTAAAATAAAGAAGGCACAGCCTCTATCCTCAGGGGATAGCAGATTAGTATAGAATGCATCTGTAGTTGGTTAACTGGTAAAACTGAGGAGCTGGAACTGGCTAGGGAGGAGGGTCTTTGGCAATGAGGGAGGTGGAGTGGGTGGCCCAATAGAATTGTGGTGGGATGATGATTGTCATTTGTGTCCTTGGTCATTTTCCAATTATCTACTGGCCTACTTTATAAGATTATAAAAAAAAACGCTCCCCCCTCTTGTGCGTGCTCTCTCTCTCTCATTCTCTCTCTCAAATAAACAAATAAAATCTTTTAAAAAAAAGACTTATTTGTTTACTTGAGAGAGAGAGAGAGAGAGTGAGGGCGAGCACACAGAGGGAGAGGGAGAAGCAGACTTCCCGCTGAGCAGGGAGCCCGATATGGAGCTCGATCCCAGGACTCTGGGATCATGACCTGAACTGAAGGCAGACGCTTAACCGACTGAGCCACCCAGGCGCCCCTGGATACTGTCTTTTAAATATAAGCTTGTTGTGGTCACACATCAGTAAAAAAAGAAAGACAAAAATACAACAGGAAGATATGGAAAAGCAGTTCCAAGAAAGAGCATATAAAATATGCCAATAAGCATATGAGAAGATGCTTAATGCCGCTAGTATTAAAAGAAATGCATATTAAAATCAGATTTTTTTTGTACTTTGTATTGACAAAAATTAAAAGGATAGTTGATATCCAATGTTGGCAAGGTTTGGAGAAATGGGACTTTCTCCATTGCTGGTAAAATCTTTAGACTGCTTCTGGAGGGCAATTTGTAATATCTGTCAAAATGCAATATGCTCATGTCCTTTGACTTAGCCATTATAGTTTTGCAATCTGTTCTATAGAAATACTTATACAGGCTCTCAAAGGTATATTTACTAGGATGTTTAGAAAGTATTTATTTAGACATGTTCTTGGTCATAGAAAAAAATAAAAGCCACATACATCTTAATCAATACAAGAGTAGTTAAATTATGATACCTCCATACAATGGAATCCTGTGCAGCCACTAAAAAGAATGAGGTGGGGTTAAATGGGGTGACAGCAAAATTTCTAGGACTAGAGTGTGAAGAAATGCAGAACAGTTCATTCAGTATAATCTTCTTCTTTTTTTTTTTTTAAAGATTTTATTTATTTATTTGAGAGAGAGAATGAGAGGCAGAGAGCACAAGAGGGGAGAGGGTCAGAGGGAGAAGCAGAACCCCCGCTGAGCAGGGAGCCCGATGCGGGACTCGATCCTGGGACTCCAGGATCATGACCTGAGCTGAAGGCAGTCGCCTAACCAACTGAGCCACCCAGGCGCCCTCTTCTTTTTTTTTTTAATTTTTATTTATTTATTTATTCATGAAAGTCAGAGAGAGAGAGAGAGGCAGAGGGAGAAGCAGGCTCCCCGCCGAGCAGGGAGCCCGATGCGGGACTCGAACCCAGGACCGTGGGATCGTGACCTGAGCTGAAGGCAGACGCTTAACCAACTGAGCCACCCAGGCGCCCTTAGAAGCAGGCAGATGGAGAGGGAGAAGCAGGCTCCCCGCAGAGCAGGGAGCCCGATGCGGGACTCGATCCCAGGACCTTGGGATCATGACCTGAGCCGAAGGCAGACGCTTAACCGTCTGAGCCACCCAGGCGCCCCTCAGTATAATCTTCTTAATGAACAAATAAAAGAACATCAAGCTGTACCAGAGTAAATGTGTTATATATGTACGTAAATGCCTAGAAACAGGTGAGAGAATCCCCATCGAGTCAGTGACTGTTTGGGAGGGACAGTGGGTCGGGAAATGGTAGGTCAACATAGGTGGACTTTCATTTCTTATTCCAAATATAGTTGAACATCATTTACTCAGAATATCCATTATCTGACCTATTTAGGATAAGCAGTATTTCTGGAATTCAAACACCTAAATTATAAAAAAAAATAATAATAAAAAATAAATAAGATAAATGAAAAAATATTAAGCACTTGTTACCATAAATAAAATGAATTCCTTTTACTAATTAACTTTTGCATACAAAATCAGAATTTTCAAATATATATATACACATTTATTTTTTTAATTTAAAAAAAATTTTATTTAGCGCGAACAGTGGGGGAGGGTCAAAGGGAGAGGGAGAAAGAATCTCAAGTGGACTCCCCACTGAGCACTGAGCCCAACATGGGGCTCGGTCCCATGATCTTGAGATCATGAGCCTAATTAAGGGTCAGATGCTTAACTGACTGAGCCACCCAGGCACCCCCACAGTTCTTTTAAAAAGACCGAGAAAACTGGGGCACTGGGCTGCTCAGTCAGTTAAGCAGCTAACTTCCGCTCTGGTCATGATCTCAGGGTCCTGGGATAGAGCCTCGTGTCAGGCTCCCCACTCAGCAGGAGTCTGCTTCTCCCTTTCCCTCTGCACGCACCCCCCGACCCCATGCTGTCTCTCTCAAATAAATAAATAAAATCTTAAAAAAAGAGAGAGAAAAGTATCTGGCAATGACAAAAATTAAAATAAGAAATTTTAATTTGTCAGGAGATCACTGTTGATCTGCTGTGTACAGAAACCTCAGTGATGCAGAGGTGCCTGGATGGCTCAGTCGGTGGAGCCTCCGTCTCTTGATTTAAGCTCAGGTCATGATCTCGGGGTTGTGAGATGAAGCCCTGCCTCAGGCTCCGCACTGAGAGTGGAGTCCTGCTTGGGATTCTCTCCCTCCCCCTGCCCCTCCCCTGCCGCACACACGCATGCGCGCTCTGTCTCTCTCTCTCTCTCTCTCAAATAAAGTGTAAAAAAAAAGAGACCTCAGTGATGCAGAAGTTGCTTTATGGTTGAGGAGGACGATAGATGAACTGTTTTGGAAAGGTCTACCAGGGTCAGTTGCTTGCCGGTACTACGCCCCCTCTTTCACATTTTCTAGGACCTTCCCATCGGTAGTAAATGACCTTTGTTCCTTAAAATGTACACATTAGAAAAAGGCCTCTGCTGGAGTATCGTTGGTTCATCAAGTTACAATTCAGCTCACCCTGCAGGATTTGCATGACTTGGGCTGCTGTGAGATCCCCACTTGGTTACTGTCCCGGTGGCTCACACCATCCCTGGTTGCCCCTGCACAGTAGCAAGTGTTTCTGTTAGTTCAGTAGGGTTATATACTGGATTCGAAGAAACATTTTTTTTCAGTACAAAGGAAAGTTTATCAGTATCAGTAAGGTGTTGCTGACACATGCTTAGGGGACGCTTATCATCTGATGGTATGTAAATAATCTTACAAACTACGTGCCTTCTTTCATAATAATTCTTTACCCTTTCTCTTTTTCTGATGATTTCTAGGAATTTACTTCACAAAAGATGCCATCCATTCCCATAAAAATTGCCAGGGTGATACCAAAAACATCGTCATGTTTGTAGCTCGAGTCCTGGTTGGAGATTTTACTCAAGGAGAGATGGGAAGCACCGGCCCTCCCCCACCACCGTATGACAGCTATGTGGATATAAGGCTGAATCCCTCCGTTTTTGTCATCTTCGAGAAAAATCAGATTTACCCAGAATATGTGATTGAATATACTGAACTAGACAAACCCTGCGTGATTAGTTAGGAGTGATGAATACAGAGTCATAAAGGAGGCCATCACCCTTCTGTTCACTTACTGAGCCGGATTGCCCCACATAGTACATTTTTACATTTCTCATCTAGTTATCAAATGCCTTAGATCAGTGGTTCCCAAACTTTGCTACACAACTGAATCGTCTGGGAAGCTTTTTAACAAGTCCAATGTTCAGATGGCATCCCGTGCCAACTAAATCACCGTCTCTGGTGTGAGAGCTCGGCAGTGGTACTTTTTTTAAATCCCAAGGATTCGAATGTGTCATAGAGCTTGGGAACCACTGGCTTAGATATAACTGAGAAAGACGGATTTCTAAAACATCTGTAACTGCCAACAAGTTTCTCTCCCAGCTACTCTTCGTTTACTGTAGGACATGGTTAAATTTTGGTTAAATTGAAAGAAAATTAATTTGGGCAATTTGAGAGAAATCTAAAAATGCCTATGGAAGTAAGGACATAAGACCATACCGCCTTGGATAGAAGATTATGGAAAGTTGGAGGTGGGGGAGGTTTAGGAAAATGCCGGGGCGGTGGGGAGGAGAGAAAAGGTAATTTAAATACCATTACAGATGTAACTGTACCGTACCTTCGTGGTAAAACTGAGTTGGGGCACACATTTCTTTATCTCTAACGTTTATTTAGGGGACCCCATCCAGGCTCGTTCTCTGGACTGCAATGAAAAGAGCCACAAACTGGCTCTTTATATCATTATGGCAGAGTAGACATTTATATTCTAATATATGATTATAGAGAAGGTTTTCAGGTTGGACTTTCAGGAAGTGTCTGTATTGTGGGGGGTCTGAGTTGTAGTAACCAGACTCACAGAAGCATGACTGATAAACCTGAGTGCTAGTGTAGTTGTTCGCTCTAACAGATGAGGATCGAGGAATTAGGAGCAAGGCCATCCCTACTGAAGGATAGGCCCCTTAAGGAGGCGAGATTTGTTTCCTGGTGAGCGCGGAACCAGAACAAAGAGAACAATGCTTCAAACAGGTCTTACACCTGCAAGGGGCTTCTTTTTTTTCCTAAATATAACGGATTGTATGGAATTGAAGTACAATCAGTTTTTAAAGCAGATGAGGTTCCTGGACCAAGATTTCTTTCCTTATCATGAATCAGATATTTCCTTCCAGTTTTTCTTTTCAGCATTCTGTACCGTTCACCAGTTTCCTGTTGTGATTCCTGCCAGCAGACATGTTATCAAAGTTAATTAGCATTAGAATTGATTTTATATTAGATTGTAGATCAGTACAAACATCTCCACAACCCCTTGGTTTAAAGGACTCCACCAGTAACAAATGTATAGAGATTTTTTTAGGGCAGGGTTATTTTCTGGTGGGCTTGTCACAAATAGTTACTCTTACTCACTTTTTTTTTTTATGGTAGCATGTTTTGGAGCTTTCATTTCCTGATCTTGGTTCTCACATTTTCAGAGATGCAATTTGTCCAAATCTGATTGCCCATTAGGCATCTCTACTTGGATATTTCACAGACACCTCTAATGGAACATGTCCCCAGTGGAATTCTCAATCTGCCTCCTTCAAACGAATCACCTTCTCCCCTAGTATTCTCTATCCAGAAGTCATCCTTGACTTCTTCCTGTCCTTCTCCCAAGCTGTTCCCAAGTCCAGTTTTCCTTCTTAAATATTTCTTTGGCCCCTTCTGAGTTGTTCTTTACTTAGCAGGAAGAATGGTCATATTTTAACTTTTTTTTTTTTTACGTAATAATCTTTAAAAACACAAATCTGATCATGCTTTAGAATAAAGGTCAAAATCATTATTATGGCCCCACATGATTTCTCCCTCCCCTGCCCTCTATCATTTATTTTCTTCTACCGAAGCCAGTCTGGCTTACTTTTAGTTCTTTGGTACACCTTTTCCCCTAGCTCAGTGGTTCTCAATGAGCATGCCTGCCTTTTTTTTTTTGACAAATACATTGTAACATCTGCTTTATTATCCTCAAAGTGCAATCCAGTAGTAATATACTCTACCTACACATGATTTCAGAAATAAATTTAAAATTAATTAAAATTAACATTAGCATAAAAGGAAAATAAAAGTTACATTACTTGGGCACGACTATATTAGAAGACTTAATTAAGTAATCAGATGTTTACACCTACTTATAATGGGCAAATTTACAAGAAGGTAGAAGATAAAAATTGACTTTATACAAAGTATGGGAAAATGAAAAAGCAGGGATAGGAGTGGACCTTAGAATAAAAACTAGTGATGCATAACTTTTTTGAATATGATAGTACTTATAAGAGAAATATCGAAATAGCCTTAATTGAAATAAAGATACTATGCAAGAAAATCTACAGACTGTCAACATGGAGAAAATGAGGAAATATTCTATTTTTTGCCGACGAGCTGTAGGTCATACAGGAATGTCTAGTGAGACATTCAAAATTCGTGTAGGGTGCAGAATAGTTTCTTATTGTGAGGAACTGTCCAGTATGTTGCAAGATGTTCGGCATACTTGGCTCTCATATACTAAGTGCCAATAGCACCCTCTCCTCCCCCCAGTTATAGGGCGACCATAAACGCTATCACATCTACTCACCCTTTCCAGAGCAGTCACATTTTTGTCACATCCCATTTGTTGGCCTGAGAGCACTCCTAGGTGATACAATCTACTTACATACAAGAATTTCTTTAAAAACCCATTTAACACCCCAACTCTGTTAAAATGGAAAAACAGAAAGAAAGAAATCTGTAATGAAACTAAAAGGATTTTCAGTATGTAAATGCTCAGGCATGACTATGCTATCTATCCGACATCATGAAGTAGATATTTACTCCTACTTACAGTGAACAGGTTTGAATTTCAGAGTCGTTCCGAGGCTACTTCTGATAAAGAAGTACAGGAAAATGAGAGGTATGGGTGACTCGAGGATGAAAATCAATGTTAGCGTGAGTCATACCAGACCACATCCCTTCTCTGTATGTGGTAAGGGAAAGAGTGCAATTACCTTAACTGGTATAAGGATAACAGATTGTTTAAGAGGGAAAAATGAACGATATTCTCTCCGGCAAGCTGTAGGTCCTACATAAATGTCCAGCAGGACATTAAAGAAGCGAATAGCGTACAGAATAATTCTTCGTTGTGTGGGACTCACCCATCCACTGCAGGACATCCGTTCTCCCTGGCTGCCTCCACTCAATGCCAGTAATAGTTCTCACCGATTATGAAGCCAACAACCCATCCACTTCCAAAGTACCACAGTGAGAACCACTGACTTAGTTAATGTCTAGCATCCTCAGATTCGCTTACTTTTACCTCCGTAAGGAGTCCTTCTATGGAGTAGATGAGATGCTTGCTTCCCCAAACCCCGGTTCTTAAAAAACCGTGTGTCCTCCTTTGTTCATGTTTAGCATCTCTCCAACTTGCGGTTGTCTGCTTTCTGCATTAGAATGTAAGCTCCTCCAGGGCTGAGTCAACCCGTCTTGTTCACTGTACCGTACCTGTTACTTCGCTGAGGGTCTGATACGTGGGTACCTTGGATACATTGTGTTGAATAAAGTAAGCTCAGCTGTTTACATTCTAGCCGTTGAGTTGTATTTCTTCTTCCTCAAGCCTAATTTGAGACTATCCAATAAAGAGAAATATTAATTTTGCCCTGCTGTCTGAATTGACTGTATTTCTAGGTATCTCCAAAAAGGTAATCAGCGGCAGACACTAACTTATTCAGTGGGGGCTAGAGGATGTGTTTGCCCTTTCTGGCTTTTTCATTCCAGGACTTGATGACCAAAAAGCTTCAGTAAGAGGCAGGGTGGTGGTGATGGCACATCTTTTGTCTCAGGGCTTAAAGAAGGAGAGGCTGAAAGCGTGAATATACCTTTCTTCCTTTGGTCCCAGGGGTGGGTACAGGGCCTGGCTGAAGCACAAAGGTTAAAAATATCCTATCAGTCCCTCCTTCAAAAGCCCTTCTCCACTCATTCTTTTTGAATCACAAAGCTTTGGATGGAAAGAAAGAGGAAGAAAATCCCTAGAGGGCAGCATAAATTTGATTCAAGTGAAGGTAAAACCCATTGGATTTGGATCTCGATGTAAATAACGTACAGCCAATCCTTTGCTCTCGAAGCACCCACGTTCAAATACACAAAAATGCTAGCAAACCAAGCGTGGGCAGATTTGATTTTTCCCCAACTAGTTATTTGTTCTATTTGTTTATTGCCTTGTCATCAAAGGCTCCCCATTTTCCAGAATGTTTATTTGAGAAGATTCTATTTCAAGTTTTAATTTTTTGTTCTACGCTTGGGAAGGGTTGCCATTCGCTGGTTTCTGTGGTGGAAGGAGAGCTAGGGAGCAACTATTTCAGAGTCCTACCTTTCCTACTGTAAAGATAGCTACTGTAAAGGGCAATGCATGCTTGGTGCTAAACGCGTAATTAGAGCCACCGGGGCCATGTTGAAGGACGCAGCTGGGAAAGAGCAGGGGAGAACAGGTAGGTTCCATTTAGAATGTTATAACTGTAATATTAGTGCAGGTCTTCGGAGTGACTTGTTCAAAAGCCTGTGCTAGATAAGTGTGCCTGGAGCGGTCAGCAGTTTGTTTGAGCTAGCTTCAGAATCTGAGTTGGAGGACATATCAGAACTCACAAGGAAGTGCCTGAATCCTAAAAGCTCAACTCCTAAAATACCACTCCAGTCTCAGCCTTCTGTGTTTCTCTTTTCCATTCTCTTGTGAATCTTCTTGTCCTCTTCACCCATTTCCTGATGTCTCCCTGTGCTACCTGAAACTCTACATTCCCCTCTAGTCTGCTCTGGGAACTTCATTTTCCTCCCTTAACATGCTTCACCGTGAAGCTCATTTATTCCCATACTTTAGTTATCACACTTCTGATTCCAGAATCTGTACCTCTGCTGAGGGGTCAAATAACTTACCCAAAGTTTCGTGGCTAATGAGTAACAGAACTAGCATTCCGAACCCCTGGAGTCTAGCTCCAGAACCTACGTATTAACTACACTGATAGGCTTCCTCTCTAAGGGAGCGGTCCCCACTCCTTCCCTCTGACTTCCCTCCTTCCCCCATTAACTCCTGCACATACTCCTGATCCCACCCCCACACCTCTCGGAGACTTGTAGCCTGCAGTTCTACCTCCCCACTCAAGTCCGCCATCTTCCTTCAAACATTCACTGTGGACAGCCCACCGAACACTCCTGGCCTAAGGTCTCTGTAACCTCTTTGTTTTTAACATCTTCGCTTCCAGGCATCCACATCCATTGCCCTACTGCTGTGAGAATTGCTGTAGAACTGTTCTTTCTGAAATTGTAAACTAATATATATCCTTCCTCTGCTGAGCCCTTTAGCTCTCTTGCACTCACATTTCCTACACCCGCTTTCTCTACACACATGCAGCCCCTTCTGACCTCCACTTCCTTCCTTACCGACCCCCGAGCCCGTTCAGCACCTGACTGCTCTTTCAGTCAATACTTTCCATCACCCAGAACCTTTGACCTTACATCCCATCCGTTTGGCAAACCTAGCAGAGGATTCATCAAATTCTGTTTCTATAAACGAGTACTTTCATTTTTGTTAATTTATTTTTTAACATTGAGTACTTTTAGAATTAGCAGAGCAGTTTGGATTAATACCACTAGGCATGCCTGGTATTCAAATTTGGCAAAGCCCTCTGCCCGCCCACCTGTCCTCTCTGTCCACATTCTCCCATTTGCACGGGACAGCTGTGTTAAACCTCCACCAGCCTCCTCACGTGATTCCCCACCCATTCTCCATTAACAACACAAATGGCTATTGCATCTTTTCTACTTCATCTTAAGCCTACAAACTTGTCTTCTTATGTACTCATCCTTGCTTCTTTTTCTCTTGTCTAAATGGAAGAGGTATTTCTCCTGTCTGAGGTTTATTCTTCCAGTGTCCTGTCTCTCCCACTGCCTTAAGAAAATCACCCACTGAATTATCATTCTTCTCAGCCAAATTTTCAACTTTCCCCTCTTACTGGCTCTGTTCACTTGGCATATAACTGTGCTTGTCTCTCCTATAATAAAACACCACTCTCAATCTTATGTCTTCCTCTAATCATCATTTTATCATTACCTTACCTTTTCAAATAACTTATTTTTAAAAGCTGGACTTCCCCGTTCTTTTTTTCTCTTAGCCTACAGAAATCTGCCTTTTCTCATTATACCTCCGAAATAAACTTGCCTAGTTCATCAACACCCTTGCAGGGCAACTTCCTGCAGCATTTTATAATGCTGACCATCTTCTTCTTGAAACTTTCTCCTCTGTGTGTCCACAAATGACTCTCATTTTCCTCTACCCTCTCTTTATCGGTTTATGTCTTAGGCTGGCTTCCCTCAGAAGCAAACAGAAAAGGATTGAATGCAAGCAGCTTATCTGGGAGGTGATCCCAAGAAACACTGGTGGAGAAGTGGGGAGGTAAGAAAGGGAGAGGAAGGCAATAGAGGGCATGTTAATGAGCGGGTTTTAGCTGTGGGCAACTGGGGCTCGATGCCACTGAAGGGCCTCTGGGAGACTATGGAACAACCTTGAAGTTGTTCCACCTGAGAAATAATGCCCTGGGATATTTATCCACTATCTGGGAGGAATAACTTCCCAGTGCAAATTTAACTGACAACAGACAGATTAACAGGAGAAAGAAACCTCTAAATTCATCATATGCATCTGGAAATGAAGTGACTCCCTAATTGGTTAAAGATGGGGGTTTACATACTTAAATTAATAGGGGAGAGGAAGGGGAAGAAAAGGCTTCTGTGGGAAGAACAAATGGGTTTCGGGAGGAACAAACGAGATATGTAAGTTTGTGATAATGTTCATTTATGCAGGTGCCAGTGATCTCCATTTTATTATTTTCTTCGTGACCATAAAACTTCTCCAGAGAGAGGATCTATGGCAGCCGCAGTTCCAGAACTTTCTGCTTTTCATGAGATAAGGGAAGCTCCAAGCGGGCTTCTTCCTACATCTGTTGAATCTCAAATGTCTTTAGTTTAAAATAATCTTCATACCAACTCTGGGGGTCTGAGTGGGCCGCCACATCACTAGTCAAGGACTCTTCCTGGAGTGTTAATGCCTTGGAAATTCCAGCCTCCCTTAATTGCTGGAAAGCTTGCTCCTTCGGTGGGGAGAAAGACTTTAATGCAGAGAATCCAGGTGCAAATGCTGCGTGTCACAAGACATAGGCAAGGCATTACGAGCTACTTCCGGTTTCCTTCTGATTTTTCTCTTCCTCCCCTTGCCTCTTTAACGTTGCTATTCCTCAAGGTTCCGTTCTCTCACATTTGCTTTACGCACTCTCCATTTTGCTGGGTGCTCTTATCAACTCTCACAGCTTCAATTACCAGCTTCAATTACCTAATAATCTGATGTCACTCATCCCTATTCCCCTCATCTTTTGTCGGCCCTACACCCATGTATACAACTGCCTGCTGAGCATCTTACCTTGAATTGTCCACTGCAGATTTGACACAATAAAAACAGGTTATAGTCCCTCAAATCCTCTTCTGTGTTTCCTTATCTTGTCTTGCTTTTCTAGAAATCAATTCTTCTCATAGCTGCCAGGGATCTTTCTAAAACACCTCTGCCAAGTATGGCCAGGCACTGTTTTTTAAATCTGGGGACAGAGCAATGAACAAGACAAACCAGGTTCCTGCCTTTACTGCTTGAATTCTACAAATACATAAATAAAGAAGAAGGAAATCTATCAGTGGCAAGTTCCATTTAGAGACTGGCAAACTACTTTCATTGGGAGGTCCAGAGAGGTCTTGCTGAAGAGAAGACATTTAAGCTGAGATGAAAGACAGAAGGGAGACATCTAGAGCAGGGGGAAACACTCTGGGCAGAGGGATCCTGCCACTCCCAGCTGAAATTCCTTCAATGGCTTCCCAACGTCTTCAGTCAGCACGTAAGCTCAAATTTCTAAGCGTGGGGGAGAAGATTTGGCACCTGGCCAGTCAGTCGCCTTCCTCTTTAGCTTCTTTATGTTACATGACATCAACTCACTTCATCCTCAACCACCCTGTAAGACAGCTGCTTGAGTTCCTCCATGGGGTCTCACGTGCCTTTGTACCCTGTCGCTGCATTAGCAGGGGCTCAAAAGCTGTCCACGAAATGAGCAAGGTGTTGGGCAGAAAGGATGGCTGCTTAGTAAACAGGTCTAGACTGGTGTGGTCCAACAGAAATAAAGTGAGCCCCATAGGTAATTTAACATTTTCTCATAGCTACATTAGGAAAGTAAAAGAAACAGATGAAATTGTAAGGACATTTTATTTAAATATCAATTGAGCATGATTAACGAAGTTATTCATGAGATCGTTTGCATTCTAAATCTTCGAAATCCAGGGTGTGTATCTCACGCTTACGTCGCATCTCAGGTCGAACTGGTCAACATTCCAAGGCCTCGACAGCCACATGCGGCTCGAGGACCTGAGTCTTTCCCTATGCTAGGGCCGTCCAGCCGCGCCCCTTCTACCTCGTAACCTGTTTCATCTTTGCAGTCCTTACGGGCACCCCGGATTCTCTCATTTGCTGGCGTGTCACGACTCCCCCACTATCCAAGGCTCTGCCGGCAACGC
>NC_138380.1:13151867-13157756 GCF_054177405.1 Leptonychotes weddellii
GCCGCGGCCATGGCGGAGCCCACGGTGTGCTCCTTCCTCACCAAGGTGCTGTGCGCCAACGGCGGCCGCATGTTCCTGCAGGACCTGCGCGGCAACGTGGAGCTGTCGGAGGCCCGGCTCCGGGACGTGCTGCGCCAGGCCGGGCCCGACCGCTTCCTGCTGCAGGAGGTGGAGACGAGGGAGGGCCTCTGGGACGCCGAGGCCGAGGTGGCGGCCGGCGCGGGCGGCGGCGGCGGCGGCCCCTGCGCCTGGCGGGTGGTGGCCGTGTCCTCCGCGCGCCTCTGCGCCCGCTACCAGCGCGGCGACTGCCAGGCCTGCGACCAGCTGCACCTCTGCCGCCGCCACATGCTGGGCAAGTGTCCGAACCGCGACTGCTGGTGAGGCGGGCGGCGGGGCGGCGGCGGGGCGCTCACCGCGCGAGGGGCCGCGGGCCTGACGCGTCCGGCGGGGAGCGGGATCCCGGAGAAATGAGAAAAGGGATCGTTCGTCCGGGGCTGCACCCTCCCCTGCCCCCCGCCCCCCACCCCGAGGGCGGCAGGGAAGCCTCGCGAAGGGGCCCCGGGGGTCCTCCCGGCGAGGCCTCCCCTGAGCTCCCGGCTCCGGTGCGGAATGAGGCCCGAAGTCGTCTGTCGCAATCTAGATTTCTTAACTACTGCTCGCCCTCGCATTTCAGCCCCTGCCTGCAGGATCCTCCACAACACGGCCCGGGGGAATCAGCATTGGGACTTCGGAGTTCGTTTACTCCAGTGGTCCTACTGGGGGCTTATTGCGGACCCATGAGGTCCACGGACCCTTTATTGAGAGTGCCCTTTCTTTCCACGTAACCTCAAAGTTTTACCGAAGTGAGTCTGTGCGCTCCAGGGTTAGAAAGCCTGATCTAGAAGGATCCCCCAGGAAACTGAGGGCTGGATGATTTGGGCGAGGTGTTTTAAGGCCGCCTCCTGTCTCTGTCTTCCTTGGTTTGCTCAAGCTCCCCAAAGCGGGGGTGGGGGCACACTTTCCCCCTAACCTTGGTGGACTGTGGGGGTGGGCAGCTGTTTGGGGTGGAGAAGGCAAACGCACTCACCTTCAGAACAACAGATGGCATCCTTGGCAAGGCAGGTGACTGGGGGAGGGGGTACCTTTGGCTTTAAAACATCCCGATTTAAAATGAAAATGACCTTGGGAGAAGAGTTGCTTCAACTCAGCTGTCTTATCATCAGTGCTTACTCATTAGGCTGTATTATCTATGGGGTTCATGGAAACTTGTTTAACTTCACATGTGAGTTGAAAGCCACCGGAAGCAAGGGATTTGGCCGTCGGGCCCCTTCTTCATCTGGACCTCTGATCCAGAGCTCTGTGTTCTCCTAGGTCAACCTGCACCCTTTCCCATGACATCCACACACCTGTCAACATCCAAGTACTGAAAAACCATGGGCTTTTTGGCCTCAATGAGGCCCAGCTTCGGATCCTGCTTTTACAGAATGACCCATGCCTTTTACCAGAGGTGAGTTACCAAGAGTTCACTGTCATATTGTCTGCACGATGAAAGTACTCACGGGAGGACATCAAGAAGTCTGCTTACAGAGGGCAGCAGGTATTTAGGTGGAGGTAATGGTGCAGGGCTGACCTCTATGGGATCTCTGTGTTTTTACCAGGCTTTGATACACAGGGAGTGATGGACATGTGTGGTAAAGAAATGATGGTAATAGCTCTTAGTTTTTTGATTGTTTGCTTGAATGCTGAGCCATTCATATACCTTAGCTCATTAATAACCCCATTTTACAGGTGAGGAAACTGAGGCTCAGATACATTAACTTGCCCAAGGTCACATAGTCCATGGCAGATTTGAATTTAGGTCTGTCTGTGAAGACTGTGTTTTGTGAATTGCCTGTTTATGCTTTTGCCTATGTTGAGGCATTTGTCTTTTTCTATTAATTTATAAGATGTCTTTAATGATACCAGTCCCTTTTGTGGTCACATTTGTTGTAAGTATTTCCCCCCATTAACTTTTTTTGGGCTTTAGACATTAACTTTAATTGGTTTTGAAATGATTTAGTTCCAGATGCTTAACAAGTGCCTAACAAGAATTGTTATCCTGGTGAAATTAGCATGTTTGTATCTGTTTAGCTATACAAGAAGAATTTTTTTTTAAAAGATTTGTTTATTTATTTTAGAGAGAGAGCAAGGGGATGGGCAGATGGGGAGGGAGAGAGAATCTCAAGCAGACTCTGCACTGAGCCCGAAGCCCAACACGGGGCTTGATCTCACGACCCTGAGATCAGGACTTGAGCCAAAACCAAGAGTCGGATGCTCAACCGACTGAGCCACCCAGGTGCCCCTACGTGAAGAATTTTTAAAAACAAAATAGTTGTGTAAGACTGATGAATTACAGACCTGTACCCCTGAAACAAATAATACATTGTATGTTAATAAAAAAAAAAAAAGAATCCTAAAAAATAATAGTTGGAATCCCAAAAGAAAATATTACGAGAGCCCACTGGTTGAAAGTAGAATTTTCTACTCTAGCACAATGATGCTATCATAGACATCGAGCTGCCAGAAGAGGGGTGGGAAGAAGGGAGGATGTTGGGAAAATCGAGGGTAGTTTGTGACTGTAGTCCCCTGTTAATGCTAAGGCATTTCAGGCCCTGGAAGGGAAGGGAGTCACAAGGCTGGAGGAATGAGCTGGAGCCTTTGGTTCAGAGGGCAGAGGCGGCCCTCAAGGCAGCAGAATCTGTATGCAGAAGGCGGCACTGGAGTCAGGCTGAAGAGTCAAGAGGTTTATTCTTTTTTTTTTTAAAGATTTTATTTATTTATTTGAGAGAGAGAATGAGAGAGAGCACATGAGAAGGGGGAGGGTCAGAGGGAGAAGCAGACTCCCCGCCGAGCAGGGAGCCCGATGCGGGACTCGATCCAGGGACTCCAGGATCATGACCTGAGCCGAAGGCAGTCGCTTAACCAACTGAGCCACCCAGGCGCCCCTCAAGAGGTTTATTCTTGACATCCATCTCTTTTCTCATTTCTTCAGGCTTTGAGGCCAGGCTTGGTCAGTTATGGTTATAATAAGCCAGATACATTCCAACCATGTTGCCAAAAGGACTCCAAGCAGCACCTGGAGCAGGTTATTGGCAGGAAGGGAGAGGAGAAAGGCAGCAGCTGGGTCCAGTCCTTCCTCTGTCAGAGAGAAGGGGCAGTGACACTCCTAGTAGTTACCTTTTAGTTTTTTTTGTTTTGTTTTTTTAATTTTTTTTTAAAGATTTTTTTTTTATTTATTCACTTGTCAGAAAGAGAGAGAGAGAGAGCACAAGCAGAGGGAGAAGCAGGCTCCTTGCTGAGCAAGGAGCCCAATGCGGGACTCAATCCCAGGACCCGGGGATCATGACCTGAGCCGAAGGCAGACGCTTAACCAACTGAGCCACCCAGGCGTCCCTACCTTTTAGTTTGTTTGTTTTTTTTTTAAAGATTTTATTTATTTATTTATTTGATAGAGAGAGTGAGAGAGCACAAGCAGGGAGAACAGTAGAGGGAGAGGGAGAAGCAGGCTCCCCGCCAAGCAGGGAGCTCGATGCGGGGCTCGATCCCAGGACCCTGGGATCATGACCTGAGCCGAAGGCAGACGCTTAACCATCTGAGCCACCCAGGCGCCCCCCTACCTTTTAGTTTTTATGGTATCGTTTGACATACGGAAGTTTGACATCGTTACATTGTTTAACTTATTGAACCCTTTTCTTTATGGCTTCTCCCTACTGTCCTGGGTCCAGCCTCATTTTGTCATGTCAGACTACTGCAGTTTTGTGAGCAGCCAGTGGGTTGTCTGCACTTACGACAGGAGCCCACCCCAGTCCTGTCACCCAGGACTGGAGGTGTGTATCATGTGGCACACAGCGTGGCCACTTAGGTAGCAGGGACCATAGACAAGCACAGTGAATGAGGCAGGAATGGTGCCTCACATCTCTTGTATGAAAATGCCCCATGACCCCTTTCCATCACTCTCCGAAAGACACAGTACATAATACAGATATACCACTTAATAAAAAGACAATAGGGACAAACATTGTGATCTTGTGATTTATAATGAGAAATATATTTGGTCTTCATCCCCATTCCTGAAAGAGCTCCTCAAACCCTTGGAATTTCCTAAATGATGAGAGCTAGTTGTCAGGAGAACCAGTCTTGTGATTAGACAGTTGTAAGTTTTACCCCTCTGCCCCCCACTCTCCCACCTCCTGGGAGAGCAGAGGGGCTGGGGATTGAGTTCATTCACCAGTGGCCAGTGTGGTTTAACCGATCATGCCTATGTTAAGAATCCTCCATAAAAACCCAAAAGGACAGACTTTCAGAGAGCTTCTAGGTTGGTGAGCACGTGGAGGTGCTGGGAGAGTGGGACCTCAGGAGAGGGCATGGAAGCTCCACACGTTCCCCCCCACCCCATACCTTCCTCTGTGTATCTCTTCCATCTGCATGTTCCTGAGTTATATCCTTTTATAATAAACTGTTCATCTAGTAAGTAAACTGTTTCTCTGAGTTCTGTGAGCTATTCTAGCACATTAATCTAGCCCGAGGAGGAGGTGGTGAGAAACTTCATAGCAGTTCAGCCAGCATGGACCCGCTATGAGCATCTAAAGTGCGGGCCGCCTGGTGGGCCTGAGCCCTTAACCTGTGGGATCTGATGTTATCTCCAGGTAGACAGTATTAGGATTGAGTTAAAATTTGTGGGACACCTGGTCGTTGTCCGCTGAGAATTACTTGGAGGTGTTGAAAGAAACACACCTTGGAAACATGTACAATGTGATGCTGATACATTTGAAAACTTCAATGAAGGGCGCCTGGGTGGCTCAGTTGGTTAAGCATCTGCCTTCGGCTCAAGTCATGATCCTGGGGTCCTGGGACCGAGTCCCATGTCGGGCTCCCTGTTCTGCAGGGAGCCTGCTTCTGCCTCTGCCTCTGCCCCACTCTCTCTCTCTCTCTCTCATGAATAAATAAATAAAATCTTAAAAAAAAAAAAGAAAAATGAAAACTTCAAAGAAATGGCCACATTTCTAGAAAAAATATAGCTCATCAAAACTGATTCAAGGGACACCTGGGTGGCTCGGGGGGTAAAGCGTCTGCCTTCGGCTCAGGTCATGATCCCAGGATCGAGTCCCACATCGGGCTCCTTGCTCAGTGGGGAGCCTGCTTCTCCCTCTCCCTCTGCTGCTCCCCCTGCTTGTGTGTGCTCTCTCTCTCTCACAGACAAATAAATAAATAAAATATTAAAAAAACAAAAACAAAAACAAACTGATTCAAGAAAAAGTAGAAAGCCAGAATAGTCTTTATTTTTGAATGACAAAAGCATTAAGATGAAAATTTTAAAACACCATAAAACTAGAGTATTAGTTAAAAAGTCTTCTACTAGAAAACATTAGGCTCATATAGTTTTATTGTTGAGCTTGATCAAATCTTTAAAGAACAGATAATTTTGATTTGGGGACTAGGTCTAGGATCTCTTTTTCTTGATCTCCTGTGCATTCTTAAACCTGTATCATACTGTTTAATTAAAGTAGTTTATATTTTAATATACAATGGTATAAGTCTCTGTGCCCATTACACTTCTTTTTCAAAAATTATTTTTTGGGGTGCCTGGTTGACTAAGTGGGTGGAGCATGCAACTCTTAGTCTCGGGGTTGTGAGTTTGAGCCCCACGTTGGGTGTAAAGATTACTTAAAAATAAAAGCTTAGGGGCGCCTGGGTGGCTCAGTTGGTTAAGCGACTGCCTTCGGCTCAGGTCATGATCCCAGGGTCCTGGGATCGAGTCCCGCATCGGGCTCCCTGCTCTGCGGGGAGCCTGCTTCTCCCTCTCCCACTCCCCCTGCTTGTGTTCCCTCTCTCGCTGTGTCTCTCTCTGTCAAATAAATAAATAAAATCTTT
>NC_138380.1:13157856-13171933 GCF_054177405.1 Leptonychotes weddellii
TGCAGGCTTCAGAAATGCAAACGGTCCCATCAGCTCATTCATGCTACAGCCTTGAAGCTGCTGCAGGACCAAGGACTGAATATTCCAAGTGTCGTTAATTTTCAGATCATCTCTACCTACAAGCACATGAAGCTGCACAAGATGCTCGAAAATCAAGGTGGGAATATCAGAGGGAAGCAGGGCACTAGTATATGTAGTTTGGGCCAGGAAGTCTGGGGGAGAGCACCTCATATGGTAAGTTTTGCTCTGTTTTTGGGGAAACTTAGAACCGCCAACATTTTATGATGTAAAACTGTGGTTCTAACCAAAGGAGGGAAGGGATGGAGTTTATTTCCAGCGCTGTCAGCCAACAGCATCTGCCCAGGGGTTTGAACAGTGTCCCTCCTTGCTAAGCTGGGGGCTAGGAACTAGGTACAACCGTCCTCACAGCTTTGTTAGGAAGAAGGAGGAGGGAGGTGGGCCAGTGGGCAAGAAAGGGAAGGAAAACATAGGAATGGCTTCCTTTTATTAAATTTGAATTAAAGTGTTTTCTTCTTTCTTTTTCTTGAGGTAATTAACATATAGCATTATGTAAGTTTCAGATGCACAACATGATTCAGTATTTGTGTACATTGCAAAATGATCATAATAAGTCGAGCTAACATCTGTCATCATACATAGTTACAAAGTTTTTCTTGTAATAACTTATTTTTTTTAAAGATTTTATTTATTTATTTGACAAAGAGAGACACAACGAGAGCAGGAACACAAGCAGGGGGAGTAGGAGAGGGAGAAGCAGGCTTCCTGCTGAGCAAGGAGCCCGATGTGGGGCTCGATCCCAGGAGCTTGGGATCATGACCTGAGCCAAAGGCAGATGCTTAACAACTGAGCCACCCAGGTGCCCCTTGTAATAACTTTTAAAAAAGTATTTTCTTTTGGGGCACCTGGGTGGTGCAGTTGGTTAAGCGTCTGGTTTTGACTCAGGTCATGATCTCAGGGTCATGGATCCAGCCTGCACAAGGCTCCGCACTCAGCAGAGGGTCTGCTTGGGATTCTCTCTCCCTCTGCCCCTCCTGCTCATGCTCACTCTCTCTCTGAAATAAATAAATAAATCTTTAAAAAAAAGAAAGTATTTTCTTTTTCAGTTGTTAAGAAATTTTAACCATATGACAGAAAAAATTGGAAAATAGAGAGGAGAGATATAAATTGCATATGATTCCACTCATTCTACCCATAATCATTAGTACCATTTAACTGCAGGCCCTTCCCTCCTGTTACGCTACAAATACTAGTCCAGTTGTGGTCATAGTATGCATTAGTTCCCAAATTTTCACTTTATACAACATCATAAACATCTTCCCATATTGCTGCAGTCTCTCATTTTTTAAGGTCTGCAAAGTGTGGTCTGGTGTACTTTTAATTATAGTGCATTCAGGTTGCTTACCCTATTAGATTTGCTTATAGCTGAAAATCAGTGGGCGTTAGGCTCAGGAAAATTGTCGATGGGAAAACCAAATCAGCAAAACCAGAGTCTCCAAGCTTTCAATACGGAGTTTTCTTTTGCTTTTTTTTTTTTTTTTTTAAAGATGTTATTTATTTATTTGACAGAGAGAGAGAGAGAGAGCACAAGCAGGGGGAGCGGCAGACAGAGGGAGAGGGAGAAGCAGGCTTCCTGCTGAGCGGGGAGCATGTCGTGGGGCTCGATCCCAGGACCCTGGGATCATGACCTGAGCCGAAGGCAGACGCTGAACCGACTAAGCCACCCAGGCGCCCCTCGTTACAGAGTTTTCTTATGTTGGGATGGTAGAGCTGACCTCCTGCGCGGGTGATTTGGAGGTAGTATCAGAGGCTGTCTGGGGGACCCCAGATGGTGGCAGGGGTCTTCTACTCTATACTAGTACAGGGCCTGTCGTTACCTTCATCTGGTCTTGTTTAGTGGGTCTCTCCCAACTGAAGTCTCTCTTAACTGAAGTCACTGAAATTGTGACTTTCTGCTGTGTGTGTGTGTGTGTGTGTGTTTACGTGTGTAAAATAAATCCAGAAGACACACACTCTCCAAATCCATAGTGCTGGGACTCCTGTCTGAGATCTGATTTGCAGGGCTGATGCTCCTGACATAAAATGAAATTGAGAGCAATAAAAGGGGTGTCTCAGGAAAGCTCATCTCTCTCTTCTTTCTTTTTAGATAATGCAGCTTCTGCTCAGTGTTCCCAGGGCCCCGAGAAACCAGGAGTACACGTGGCTGGTGCTGCCGAGGCCAGTCCTGTGGCTTCCATGCCTGCTCAGTCAGCCAAGAAGCCACACGCAGCTAAACCGTAAAGGACGTCCATGAAATAAGATGCTTGTCCAGTTGGAACGTCCGAAAACAAAGCTTCTGTTGAGCTTTATTTGTAAGTTCCTTCATGTAATCACTTATCAGTAGCGGTCATAGTAATACCTACCTCACACATTGTTGTAAAAATTAAAAAAGACAGAGAAGGGGAGCACATCAGGTTGGGAGGATAACATTGGGGATGAGTGGTTGGGGATGTGGTGGGACATTGAGCAGGCAGAGAGGGGAGAGCGTGAGTATGGTTGGGGTCAGTCCAGGGCAAACTCTGAAGATGGCGGGTTCTGCCTATAATCCCTGACCTCTCCCCCAGGCTGACGGGAGCTCCGAGAGGCGCAGGTTTGGGCTGACTTGCTCTGTGACCCAGCCAGTGTTTTTCTACACGGTTTACATAGTGGTCGTCAGAGACTATGGACACTTTGTACTCTTATTTTTTCTTCATGTTTCATAAGCATCCTTCCCTATTCACATTTTATCATGTATAATCATTTTTATGCACAGATACGCTAACATATAATTATTTACTTAACGACTTCCCTTATTCTGGATATTTCAGTTCTTTCTAACAAATTCTGAATAGAACTCTTTTCTTAAAATCCTCACAATATTGAATTTTTAAATTTCTTCTTTTGCTTAGCTTGTCGGTGCTAAATGATACTGTTTTTTGATTTGCATTTCTTTAAATATATGCAAGTGAATATTTTTCTGTGTGTGTGCTTTCTGTATGTTTGTGTGTGTGTGTATGTGTGTGTGCATTTTGTGCCTGCCCTCCTAGGGCCCTCCTCCATGCTGATGTGGGATGGCCTGTAATTAGGTTACTTAATTTTCATAAAAGGATATCAATCGTACCATGCTCATATGATATCCAACTCTCATGGATCCATCCTCAGCCAGTACCACAGAGTTTATAACTGTTGAGTGCTCACCAAAGATTTCTACCTCACTGTGTCTACTCTGCATTTCTTATTAAATTTTTCGCCAAAGCCCCCATTGCTATAGGGTCGTTCATCCATTCCTCAAAGTTGTATCCATTCTTTCTGTGGATCTGGAGGGACCATCAGAAACCTATATACCTTGTCTGTTTTGTGTTGACTTTCCTCCCTTCTCCTGTCCCCACCACCTGGCTTTCTTCATCCAGTTACACTTCGATGTTTGGTTTTTTGTTTTCATCAGAGGGCACCACAGAGAAGCTGCGTTATGATATCTTTTTCTGTGTTTGCTTTTCTGATATCCCCAAATGTTGATGTGTAAAGTCTTGTTGTTTTTTAAATTTTTTTTTTTTTTTTTTAAGATTTTATTTATTTGCGAGAGAGAGAATGAGAGCAGAGAGCATGAGAGGGAGGAGGGTCAGAGGGAGAAGCAGACTCCCTGCTGAGCAGGGAGCCTGATGTGGGACTCGATCCCGGGACTCCAGGATCATGACCTGAGCCGAAGGCAGTCGCTCAACCAACTGAGCCACCCAGGCGCCCTTGTTTTTTAAATTTTAACTTTTCTGCAATAACACAATATTTGAGAAATAGGGACAAGGGAGTGAGTTTTTCATAAAGCTGAATTAATTTAGTGTATAACCATGTTTTATCCTGAAATGCTGTCTTCTCTATGGGGGGGAGGTGTGCCAAAATATCCTTTTTAAAGGGAGAAATTGCTGTTTTTTCTCCTAATGGACAGAAGAGTCATGCTGCTTCTGTGAATCTTTTCACTTTGGTTGGCCACAACAGTACTTCTGAAAGCCCTTATGTTCTGCATACCTTGTTTCCTTTTTCCTAGTTCTGATTTCTCCTGGTGCTGATTTTTAAAAAAAAATTATTTTTACATTTTATTATTATTTACATTTTTATCCTTTTACTATGTGTATTTTTGCTGTAAGCCATCTTACATTCTTAATGGAAACAGTGTAGGGTACACATGTATATCCTGGACATTAAGAGACTTGGTAGACTTTTACAAAATTGTGTTATTTTCATATATCTTCTAAGTATGCTTTTATATGCATCAAAATGACCCTCTGTAATCTTTGTTGCAATATTTTATTCAATTCTATAATATTCCATTTAAAGCTTAGTTCTGTTAGAATCCATTCTGTAAAGATATTTTATATAATCCTACTTGACCCTCAGTTTCATCTCATGATTAGAATTGGAGGTGAGTTTTCTTTGGTCATTTATCAAGGCTTTCAGGGGAAGCTGCACATCTATTAGGCTCCGCAAATCCAACATATCCTCAGTGAAATGATGAACTTTCCTATAGACTTGTTCCTCCTTTGGTTTCTTTATTTTGGAGTGTCACCTCCTACTGACTTAAAACGAAACCCTGCAAATTGCCCCATCCTCTTCTTTCTCCTGGTTCCTAGTGTCAAACTCGTTACCTAGTGTTGGAGATTAGTTTCCCTTCAGAGATCTCAAATTTGTATCCTTCTCTGCCCCTTTCCATCCCGGACACACTGCCTTCTTTCTAATCCTCTTCACCTCTTGCGTGAATTGCACAGGTGGAGGATTCACTGGTTTTCCAGTCCTGTCTCGTGAGAGTATTTTTTATAGGAGGTTCTGGGTGGCCCCTGCTCTCCTTCAGTGATGGCAGGCCCGTTTTAAATTTTTTGTAAAGTAGGCTTTTTATGGATTTCATTGATCTCCTTACCACCCTGTACCCCTCTGCCTTCCTTCCTGTGTCTGGTTGATCTTTTGAAATGCAGACGTAATCACATTGCTTTGGTCTGCTGTAACCTTCATTGATACCCATAATGCAAGGTAGGACTCATAAACTCAGGTGCCTTCTTGGATGAGATAGGGGAGCTAAGTGGATGATGTGAGCTGGATGTAGGAGAAACAGGGGGGAAAAGGAAGTGTCATAGAAAGTTGTCCCATCTGAGTGGGGCACCTACCTACCTTTTGTGCCCATGTAGGGATGTGGGCCCATTTTGTTATGTTCTCCAGTTAGTCGAAAGAAGCCAGATCCAGATTTTATGATAAAATTTCAGATTTTTAAATACTGGCTTTTTGACTGAGTTTTAAAAATGCAGACCAATATTGTGTGTACTGACCTATTTGCAATTTTTGGAATGTGCCATTTTATTTTATGATTCTCTGTGCTTGTAAATGATGTTCCCATTAAGTGCTACTCCTTCCCTCTTCCTGCCTCAAAACCTGGCAAAATCAGATTCTTTAAAATGCTAGGCTAATCTTTTCTGACCCCAAGAAGGGCGGTTCTCTTGGTGTTCTCAAAGTTCTCGCATAGCACTTAATTTGCCATGCTTTCTGCTTTTATTCCCTAACTTTGAGCAAAAACAAAACCATTATTTCTTCTTTTTGGACAAGTCTCCAAAAAAGAAGAATTTTTTGTCATACAACAAATCAAACTCTGTGTTTGAATCCATGGAATCAGTATCATATTGGTCTTCATTGTTCTTTTTTCTCCCCATATATATTTTTCATTTTCAAAAAGTCTTTTTCCCTTAAAGAGTGTGTTATTTAAGGTAAACATCTTTTTGGTGCTTCAGTTTGAATCACCTAGGTCTAAAATTAACTGTTTAAGACTTATGCTCATGATACTAATCTTTCCATCAAGGAATTAAGTCTCTTCATTGCTGATGGGTTCCTTGATTTCTTTCATTATAATCTGTTCTTATTTTTGTCTAGCCTTATATATCCCTTATTACATTGATTTTTTTTTCTTGGCTACACACATCTGTATTGCTATCCATATGGGAATCTCCATCTTTAGAATGCTATTGATTTTTAAAATACTCGTCTTTTGTTGAATTACCTTTGTCCTAACAGTGTTAGAAGGTCTCTTTGTTTCTTCTAAATATAAAATCATAGCTGCAAAAAGATTTGCCTTTTCTTATGTATTTCTGTTTTGTTTTGTGTTAAATAAAATGGTGGTGAAAAGATATTTTTTATATTTCTCCATTAAATATGAAGTAATTGTTGGTTTTAAACAAATGTTCTCTATTTAATAAGGGAAATTACATTTATTCTTTGTTAGAAGCTTTTAGTAAGAATTGGTATCTTTTGCATAATCATGTAATTTTTATCACTTAAATCACCTAATATGATTATATTACTGGTTTTACTATATTAAAACATTCCTAAATTCTGAGTAACTCTACTTGATTATGGCATATGCTCTTTCAATGTATTGCTTTTCCCCTTTTTGGTCATTTTTATAATTATATACATCTATACATTCATAAATAAAATTCATTTATATTTTATATGTGTATGTAATTTCCTTTTTATTTGTATTGCTATATGCTCAAAGTATACATTTTATTCTAAGTCCTGTTCTGAGTTTTGCAAATTGATTTATAATGTCATTATTATTTTAAATTTTTTTCTAGCTTTATTGAGGTATTATTTGACATATAACATTGTATAAACTTAAGGCCTATAAGGTGATGATTTGATACATGTATATCATGTGAAATGATTATCACAATAAGTTTAGTTAGCACATCCATCACCTCACATTCATTTTTATTTTTCTATTTTTTATTTTTTAAAGATTTTATTTATTTGACAGTGAGATAGAGAGCACAAGCAGGGGGAGGGGCAGAGGGAGAGGAAGAAGCAGGCTCCCCGCTGAGCAGGGAGCCTGACGCGGGGCTCGATCCCAGGACCCTGAGATCATGACCTGAGCCGAAGGCAGACGCTTAACCAACGGAGCCACGCAGGCACTCTGAGTAATACATTACTTTAAAAATAAAAATGAGGGACGCCTGGGTGGCTCCGTTGGTTAAGAAGCTGCCTTCGGCTCAGGTCATGATCCCAGGGCCCTGGGATCGAGCCCCACGTCAGGCTCCCTGCTCAGCGGGGAGCCTGCTTCTCCCTCTCCCTCTGCCCCTACCCCCGCTTGTGCTCTCTCTCTCTCAAATAAATAAATAAAATCTTAAAAAAAATAACGTATTACTATATCCTTGAATTTCTCTATTCTTATTTAGGAATATTTTTCGAAAAGATGTTTTTGGAAAATACAATAACATATCATTGTGGAAATTTGGGAGAATACAGGAATGTATTCAGAAGTACTAGTAATTCCCCATAATACCATTGTGTAGTACTGTTCTGAGTTCGTTAGACATACTACCTTGTTTAGTCATCAAAACAGAGGTGAGTTAAATCAGTACTGTCCTGACCTACACAAGAGGGGACCCTGCCGGGGGCCTCTGCTTTAAAAGGTTTTCTCTGCTCATGCTTTACACCAGTCAGACCCCAGGGAGATGCTTCTCCGAGTCTCTTATTCTACGCCCTCAATGCAAAACGTGATTGCTTCTGAACCCTGTGCAAGTCTGTGGGTTGAACCATTGTCATCATCGGAAACATACAGTTTTGGACTTTGTGGAGGGCTTCTGTGGTGGAAACATGTGGGTAAGCAAAAACAAATTAACTTGTCAAGGCCTGTCTTTCAGAGAGTGTGGACACAATAGATTCTTACAAAATGAAATATCTTCCCCAGTGGTTTCCAGTGTCCGTTTTCCCTCCTCTTTGTCTTCTGAGCAGTAGCTCTGGGGGTACCCACAAATTGTATAGTATTTGCTGTAAGTACACATGGCAGTGGGGGGACATTTTTGCACTATTAAACAATTCATATTACTCTTCAGTATTTATATATAAGCAGTTTTCCATGTACCGTATGAGAGGCAGAATTCAATTCCTTCCATTAGCAAGTCTGTGCACATCGAATGTGGTATTGGACATATGGTTTTATGCCTTGTACAAAAATATTCTTGATTTAATTACATTTTCAAAAAATTAAATGAGGAGTTAGATTCAGCTCAGAACGTAGAAAATCACAAGAAAGGGGCGCCTGGGTGGCTCAGTCGTTAAGCATCTGCCTTCGGCTCAGGTCATGATCCCAGGGTCCTAGGATCGAGCCCTGCATCGGGCTCCCTGCTCCGCGGGAAGCCTGCTTCTCCCTCTCCCACTCCCCCTGCTTGTGTTCCCTCTCTCGCTGTGTCTCTCTCTGTCAAATAAATAAAATCTTAAAAAAAAAAAAAGAAAGGAAAAAAAAAAAGAAAATCACAAGAAAAACCAGATAACCTATGAAATTGTAACTTTTCTTGAGCCCATAAGAGACTGGTCATAAGTCCAGCTCGCTGAAATCCAAAGAGTGACAAGGTTCTGTACAGAGAGATGTGACACAGACATGCTTTGACAGAGCGTGGGGGAGACATGGCCCCCTTACAAAGGGGCAGGATGAAGTCAGACACTGTAATTTTAAGACTTCTTAAAGGCCAAATATGGGTTAACATGTCAATTTGTAAAAGTTAATAGCAGAAGAAAAGTCATGCAAGAACAACTAAAACAAATAGACTGCAATGATTAGTAGGTAATCTCCTCCCGACACAGAATTTCTTAGATGAGATGATCTCTATAGTATAGCACTGTTTATGAACACAGCAAAAGATGACATGAAGTAACAATATCCAGTTGGACCAGGGGCCTGAGGGCAGATGCTCTCATGCCCTGCAAGAGGAATGGTATATTGGAAGACAGGTTGGCAATATTGTAGAAGGTCTGAAAAATACGCATGCTCCTTGATCAAATAATTCCAGTTTGAGAAATTTATCATATAAAACAAAACTGTGTATATTTGCTAGGTTCTGGCAAGAAACAGATGTACACTTAAACGGGATAAACGGAGGGAATTTAATGAAGGACTATCTCTGAAGAGGTGGGCAGGATTAAGGGAAACCGACAAAGGTTGGGGGCATAACCCAGGCTAGCAGTGATGGGGACACCATACCACCCTAAGCATGAAGGTATAAGGTGGAGGGATTACAGGGACCCAGGGAAAGTAACCATATGAGAGAACCTCCCACCAGATGCATTCAAGGTCTTATGTTCGAGGACACAGCCAACTTGTAGTCTTTTCAGGGTGGGAGCTGGGGGGGAATACATACCCTTGCCTTCCTTTTTTCCATTATCAGATTTCTTGCTGGTGTTCCCCACGACCCCCCTCCCATATTGGCCAAATGCACTGGAAGCCAGAGAGGGAAGGAGCCCGATGAGGCAGGCTTGCAAAGGTCAGCTTCTCGAAGCAAAGAGCATGGTGGAGAAGGGTAGAGGATGAACAGCAGGCTAAAAAAAATATCTAGCACAATGTCTGATGCAGCATTACTTATAAAGGAAATCACCTAATTGTCCAACATTAGGGAATTAGCTGAACAACTTATGATAGGTTTAGATCTTGAAATACAATGCCACCATTAAAAATGATGTTTTGGGAGTATTATTTATTAAGGTAAAAAGATGTTCATAATATATTGTTGAATGCAACAAAATTTTATGTACAGTCTGATCCCAACTTTTTATCAGCATTATATGTGGGTATATGTGTGCATGCATTTATGCATTTAAAAATGCCTGGAAGAGGGGCGCCTGGGTGGCTCAGTCAGTTAAGTGTCTGCCTTCAACTCGGGTCATGATCCCAGGGTCCTGGGATCGAGTCCCACATCGAGCTCCTTGCTCAGTGGGAGCCTGTTTCTCCTTCTGCCTACCATTCCCCCCCCTCCTTGTGCTCTCTCTCTCTGACAAATAAATAAATAAAATCTTTTAAAAAATGCCTGGAAGAGCATATAGTCCAATGTAACAATGCCTCTTTTGGAGAAGTGAGGTTATAGATAATTTTAATATTTATAACTTTGATTCTCTGTATATCCTACCTTTTCTACCATGTGTAATAAAAAATTAAAGTTCTTTTTAGAAAAATGAGAACTATGGCATGATCCCACATTAATTCTGTGAGTTAAGTAGGTGCTATTCTTAACACTGACAAGGAAAATTCCTTAAAAATTCCATTAGAAGCCAATTTCAGTTTTGAATAGAGTTACAAAATTCTTAAATAACATTCCAGCAAAGAATTGAACAATAATAATTATCATGGTATATTCTTAGTGCCAAGTACACTACTGAGTGACTTACCTAATTCCTTAACTTATTTTCATACAACACTATGAAGTAGGTATTCTACTAACATTTCCATTTTTAGGTGAGGAAACCAAAGCTCAGAAAAGTCATGGCCAAAGTTACAAGGTTATTAAAGGGTAAACCAGTATTTACAGTCAGGTCTGAAAAAAATAAAATAAAATAAAGTCAGATCTGTCTTCATCTAAACCCAGTGTTCCAAACTACACCATGGCTAAATAGAACTTATCTCCAAAAATACAAGACTAGCAGATCACAGGACTCTGAATATATTCATCATGTCAACAGAATGAATAATGAACATCAGAAGATTACTTTCTAGATATTGTAAAGTCATTGTATAATATTTAAAAGACTCTCAGAAGCTAGAAGCAGGTAGATACTTCATTAACTTGGTGTTCTATGTCTTTAAAAACAAGAAAAATCACATTAACTATAAGTTGGTCACTATTTTCATTATTTAGCATGCTTTTAGAGATTATTGTCATTGCTTCAAGATGGCAAAAAGTGGTTGGGAAGAAAAAGATCAAAACCTTACTATAGTCGGGGTGCCTGGGTGGCTCAGTCGTTAAGCGTCTGCCTTCGGCTCAGGTCATGATCCCAGGGTCCTGGGATCGAGCCCCGCATTGGGCTTCCTGCTCCTCAGGGAGCCTGCTTCTCCCTCTCCCACTCCCGCTGCTTGTGTTCCCTCTCTCGCTGTGTCTCTGTCAAATAAATAAATAAAATCTTTAAAAAAAAACAAACCTTACTATAGTCACCTAATGGAAATTCAATCATTCATTCAGTTAATATTTACTGAGACCCTACCTTGTGCCAGGCACTGTAACCAGGTATTGACCAAATAGTGGCAAAGGATCCTGAGAGCTAACACTGATGGAGAGCTTGCTATGTGCTAGGCTCTTTTCTAAGTGTTTTATGTATACCAACTCATTTCATCTTCATACAACTTCATGAGGTAGTTACTATGATCGTTCCATTTTATAGATGAGGACACTGAGGCACAAAGGGGCTAGTATGTCATAGCTGACAAGTGTGGAGCTGTAACACAAATCCAGGTAGTCCTGGCCCAAGAGTCTGAGCGATCAACCATTGTGTAAAAACTCTCTAAACCAGAATAGTGTCTGTCCTCGTGGAGATTCTGGTTTAGTGGCAAAATAGACATGAAACCAAACGCAGAATGAAATATGCAGTTTCAAGTAGTAAGTGCCAAGGAATAAGAGACTAACGGAAGTGACTTCCTAGATGGGAGTGGAGCAGTCAGGGAGGGCTGGCACGGGGAGGGGCCCTATAGATCACAGATGGGTGAAGGACGAGGGGCTGCTGGAGAGAAACAGGTGCAGAGGCTCTGGGGGCAGCCACTGGAAGGATGGTCCCAGTGGCTCGACTTACCTGCAGGAGTCTTGAGAACCTTTGCACGGCGTGCTGAGCAATGGGTTTTATTGGAAGCGTGATGGGGGAGCTTTCAAAGTTTTGCTCTTATATTTATGGAGTGTTTGTCTTCCCTAGAGATGCTTTATCTGCAGACGTCTCATGTCTTACTCACCTCGTGGCTACTCTGCACGGCACGTGGGAGTCCCTCAGACGCCTGTGGTCAAGGGTGGTGGTGGCTGCGTTCGATTCTGGTTTGAGTGTCAGGCAGACAGCCCATCACACCCAAACCTTGAAGTTCAAGTTGATGCTCAGAAGGGTAGAGGGACACCGTGCGGACGGCGGTATGAGGTACTTAGGATGATGCCCATTTTACAGATGAGGAAACTCTGGTATAGAAAGTGGTGTTTGTCCCAGTCATCCATGCCACATCCAGGATTTGTGATCAGATCTGCATACCGTGCTACAAATTGGCAGTTTCTAGATTTAGTTTACCACCTGGCAGCCATCACACTTTCTTCCCCATGGCCTCGGGCTGTGCTGCCCAGGATGGTGGCCCCTAGCCACAGGTGGACATTTAAATGGATTAAAATTAAAGAAACGTTAAAAACTCAGCTTCTCCGTTGCACTAGTCACACTTGAAATGCTCAATAGCCATTTGTGGATGGCACAGATGTATGGAACAGTTCCACTGTCTCAGAAAGTTCCATCTTCTGGACACCGCTGGTCCAGAAACTTCTTAACTTGCCCTTTTAAATGGCAGAGGAGTTCCACACAGAGTTGTCTGGGCAGATAATTTTATCCAGCTTCTCACAATTTTCATCCAGAGCCTATGAAATTCAAATTTTGTGAGCATATTTTATTGTTTGGAGATTGTCATTTCCTAAAGGGCAGAGATTGTGTTTTTCTCTACTTCTGGGAAGAGTCTTAGTTCACTAAATTTAATAAATGTTTGCTGGTGCCAATTACTGCAGCTTACGAACTCTGTGTAAGACCAAGGTAATGTCATATCGGAAGTGACCTTTTCTATTTTCCATGCACTCTCCATTGGTGTTTCATAGTGGATAGTGGAGGAATCTGGCATTTCTGGACAGAATTTGAAGTCTGAGAAGTTCTCTGTCAGCATGAGGGTGGAGAAGTAGAAGCCATACAGCACACCCCTCTGGGCCTGGCACCAAAGAACTGTGGACAAACTTATGCTCCCCTGAGGTTAAGTTGCTAAGTTAACCTAATTAGCTAATTAGGTTAATTGTTCCTCGGGGAGAAGGGAGGGATGGGGTGAGGGGGGAGGCTGGCTGGGAGCTTATTTTTTGTATTTCTACTTATTCAACAAGCATTACTTGAGCCCTATGATCTGCCAAGCACTGCGCTAGACACTGGGGAGTAGAGACGAAAACAAGAAGGTCTCTGCTCTTGAAGAACTTAGAGCCATGTGAAGTTTTATTCCGCGTGCTCAGTGGCATGACAGAGGCACCACAGGGACTTAGGGCACAGAGGAAGGGCAGATCACCTCTGGCAGATCACGGAAGGCTTCCTGGAGGAGTGATGCTCTGCCCACGATTGTAAGAGGTTCAAAAGCAGAGATCTCTCCCAGGAAGGGTGTCCATTGAGGGTTTTGAGTGAAGGAGTTTTCTAGAGAATCAGGGTGATCAGGACAGATACCTAGTTAGTGTGGGTTTGGCTTTATTTATTCATGTAACTGATCTGAACTCATGACAAGATGGAAGAATCTGAGCTAGACTACGATCATTATTCTCATTCTGAATTTGAGCCAGAGTCGATGAGTTTTAGAACACAGTCATATGTGAGTTGGAGTTAGTAGAATGCCAGAGAATGAGGGTGATTCTAAAAAGAGCTTTCACCAACTGTTGCCGTGATTCTAATGTGGATTTTTGGCATGCCTCAGGAGAGCTGCCGGGTTTGGGGCTATAGTGGGAAATGACCATGGAGAGTGTGGGCAGAGGACTGAGCCAGTTGATCTGTGGCAGCTTGTATGTTGGGGGGAAGGAGTTGGGGGAAAGGAGGTGGGGCAAACTGCAACAGACAGAGAGGCAAGTCTGGGATTGTGCCTTAGGAACATTCTCACTTGCCATTAAATTGTGCAAGAAGGACAGACATTTCCAGCCCATTTCATCCAGGACAAGATCCTGGTTTTAGACATTGTATTGGTGGGGGCGCCTGGGTGGCTCAGTCGGTTAAGTGTCCGGCTCTTGATTTCGGCTTATGTCACAATCTCAGGTCATGAGATTGAGCCCTGCGTCAAGCCCCATATTGGGCTCTGTGCTCAGCGGGGAGTCTGCTTGAGATTCTCTCTTCCTCTCCCTCTGCCCCTCCCCCCCCAGCCCCCTCTCTCTCTCAAAAAAATAATAAAAACACATTGTACTTGTGGTGGTCAGTACTTAACAATGTCACTCGCACCCCCCACCCCCCAGTGGCTTCCCCTTTGATAGCAGGAGTTCCTCTGTAGGTAAATTAAGGT
>NC_138380.1:13172033-13187705 GCF_054177405.1 Leptonychotes weddellii
CTACATGTCTTTACAGTTATTGTAACAGAAGCATGCCTTCCCTCCTTACTGTAATATGATTCTATCAAGCCACTCTCCTGATAATGGTCACTGGCTCTGCCTTTTCATTTTTTTTTTTTTTTTAAGATTTTATTTATTTATTTGACAGAGAGAGACACAGCGAGAGAGGGAACACAAGCAGGGGGAGTGGGAGAGGGAGAAGCAGGCTTCTCGCGGAGCAGGGAGCCCGAGGCGGGGCTCGATCCCCACCCTGGGATCATGACCTGAGCGGAAGGCAGACGCTTAACGACTGAGCCACCCAGGCGCCGGGGCTCTGCCTTTTCAAACGACGTACATGTCACTCTTGAGTTCATCTCCTCTAAGCTCTGAGAATGGGCTCAATGATCCCTCCCTTGCACACTATTCTCTGTCTTCAGGCACCTTTTCCTCTGTCACCAGGGAGCTCAGTCTCTTCTCTGTTCTAAAATACGTCTCAACCCTGCTGTGAACCATTCTCTTTGGCCGCCATTTTCCAAGCAGCTCTTTCTTTTCACCTTGTTTGCCCTTTACCCTTGCCACTTCAGTGGAAAGTCTCTTTTTAATGACCACGTCATCAAGTCCAAAGAGATTTTCTTAGTCCTTGTCATCCCTGACACTGACCATTCCCTTCTGAAGCTTCCCTCCGGGCCTTTGGTGACACCACACTTCCCTTGTTCTCCTCAGCTTTCCCTCAGAGTCCTTCTGCCTTTTTCCACTCCCTTTCAGCTTTTCCATGATGCAATTCTTTTCACAAGGGCCTATCCTCAGCCCTCTTCTTTTCTTTTCTCCTGTCTTCCCAGACACAGTCATTCACCCTCACATCTGCAGCTAACAACTCTGTGCAAATGATTTCCGTATCTGTATTTTGAGCCCTACCTGCCTTATCTCCCAAGCCTAATGCTCACCCTCACCACCTACTGCTTATGTTAATGTTGCTCCCTGGGTGCTGGCTGAACTCCCACAGCCAGACACTCTGCCCTTGGGGATCCTTCTGCCTAACCCAGACTCTCCCAACTGACTTCCCTTTATCTATCCTAATATGTATGGCTTCAGACCCTCTGCACTTGATCTTAGCCAAAAGGCCGAGAAGCGATGGCTTCAGAGCCTCTAAATCGTCCATTGTTTATTCTTTTCTCTCCTCATATTTATCAGTTAATTTAAGATCCAGAAAATGTCTCATCTATTTTCTAATTTCCATTCAAACCCACAAAGTCTTTATTTAAAAAAATTTAAATACATGGGGTGCCTGGGTGGCTCAGTCAGTTAAGCAACTGACTCTTGGTTTTGGCTCAGGTCATGACCTCAGGGTCATGAGATCGAGCCCAGCGTGGGGCTCTGCACTGAGCATGGAGCCTGCTTAAGATTCTCTCTCTCCCTCTTCCTCTGTCCATCTCCCCTTTCCCCACTTGCCCGTGCTTTATCTCTCTCTCAAAAAATTTAAATACAGAAGTAGTACATGCTTGTGTTAAAAATACAAATGATGGGGGCACCTGGGTGGCTCAGTCGTTAAGCATCTGCCTTTGGCTCAGGTCATGATCCCAGAGTCCTGGGATCAAGTCCCACATCGGGCTCTCTGCTCAGCAGGAAGCCTGCTTCTCCCTCTCCCACTCCCCCTGCTTGTGTTCCTGCTCTTGCTATCTCTCTCTCTGTCAAATAAATAAATAAAAATCTTTAAAATAAAAAAAATGCAAATGATGTAATATTATAATCAGATGAATTATAATGAAATAGAGAGTAAAAAGTGAAATTTTCTCTTCATAAAAGTGAACATTCCCTTTCATATATTTACTCCCCAACCCCTCTCCAAATTCTGTGATACACTTACACGTTTTTAAAACAGTGGATTTATGATCACATTTTTTCCTCATTAATGGCATTACACAATACAATGTCTTGCTTTCTCCCCTCCCACATGTAATACATAGATCTTCCATGGAACAGAATAGGAAGTCCAGAAATAGACCCATACAAATGTAACAATTAATTTTGAGAAAGTATAAAGTCAGTTCAATGGAGAAAGGGGAGTCTTTTCAATCAATGGTGATATAACAACTGACATGCAAAAAAAATTAACTGCAACCCTTATCTCACAAAAATATAAAAGTTGACTCAGATGGATCATAGAGCTAAACATAAGAGCTAAAAATTATATTTCTAGAGGGAAACATAGAAGAAAATATTTGTGACCTTGGGTTGGGTAAAAATTTCTTATGTAGGACACAAAAAGCATGAGCCAAAAAAATGAAGAAGGAAAAAATAAAAATTGGGCTTCATCAAATTTAAAAACTTCTGTTTTTTGGAAGATACTGTTGGAGAATGAAAAGACAAGTTACGGAATAGGAGAAAATATTTTCGAAATACTCATCTGCAAAAGGATTTGTATGCGGGATTTATAATGATATTTACAACTTGATAATAAGAAGACAAACGATCCAATTATAAAATGAGTAAAAGATTTGAAGGGACACTTCACCAAAAAAGACATAGCAATGGCAAGTAAGCACATGAAAAGATGCTCAATGTTATTAGTCATTAGGAAAATGCAAATTAAGACCACAAGGAGATAGCACTACACACCTACTAGAATTGTTCAAATTAAACTGACAAAAGCAAGTGCTAACAAGGATGTGGAGCAACTGGAACTCTTATACATTGCTGGTGAGAAGGTAAAATATTACATCCACTTTGGAAGACAACTGGGCAGTTTCTTATAAAGTCAAATATACAATTATTACATAACTTAAGAGTTTAATTCCTAGATATTTAGGAATTAAATTTCATTTAGAAAAATGAAAACATATGTTCACACCAAGATCTGGAAGCAAATATTTATAGAAGCTGAGTTCATAATGGCCAAAAAACATGCAAAACAACCCCCAAAAACAATAAACTGAAAACAGCCGAAATGTCCAAAATGGATAAACAAATTGTGGTACATCCATTAAATGGAATACTAGTTAGCAGTAGAAAGGAACACATTACTGATACATGTAACAAGGTGGATGAATCTCAAAGATATGATAAGTAAAAAAACTGGACACAAAAGGCTACATACTGTATCATTCCATTTATGTGACATTCTGGGAAAGGCAAAGCTAAGGAAACAAATTAAATCAGTGGTTATTAGGGATTGGGGTAGAGGCAGGGGAGAAAGTGCTAGCTGGCATACAGGAACTTTTGAGAGCAATGCAAAGGTTATATATCTTGAATATGGTGGTGGCTATAGGATTTCATATACTTTCCAAAGCTCATGAAAGTGTAAACTTTAAAAAAGGTGAATTTGATCTGATTGAATTACTGGACTGAATTTACCAGTTTGAAGTAGGCCTAACTAAAAAACAACAACAACAACAAAAAAACCCAAAACAAAACACCAAGGAAAATAATAAATCCAGCAAAGAAAGAAAGAAAAGAAAAGAAAGAAAGAAAGAAAGATGAAAGAAAGAAAAATTAGCAAAAGCATATCTATATATAGAATTTTCTATACCAGATGGTGAGCTGCTGATTTTAAATTTTGATAGGTAAGGCCAAATTGTCCTCCAAAATGGCTATACCAATTTATACCTCCACCAGTAGAATCTGAGAATGCCTATTTCCCCATGCTATGGCACAAATGGATATAATCAATTTTTTAAAAGTTCTGTCTATTTGATGGTGAAAAATGTTATGATCCTGATACTTCAGGCATGCACAGTTAAGCTCTTGGCCTAATTGGTCTCTCTCCACTTGCAGTCTTTTCTCTCTCCAAATCATCTTATATATTGTTAATAGAGTAATCCTTCTTGTGCCTGGTTCTAATAATATCTCATGAAAATTATTAACGATACCCTACTGCCTACAAAATTCTGTCCAGACCCCTTAGCCAGATATTTGAGTCCTTGTTCTACCCCAGCTCCTACTTTCTCTCTTCTCTATGACTGTCTTCTCATTTTTAGCAGAAAAGGTTGACTCAAACCTCTAGTTCAATGGTTCTTACTCCCTTTTCTTTCCAACTTTTTGGGGGTACAGTTGATACATAACATTGTACAAGTTTAAGGTATACAATGTGATGATTTGATACACATATATTTTAGGTAAGGTAGGCATAATCAAGGCTGTCATCAGAGAAGAAAGACTGAGGTTTGAGAGTAACCTTTTCCCCAAGATGACAAACTTCTGTATGAGAGAGCAGAGCTCAGAACTTAGCTATTCTGATGTCCAGTCCAGGGCTCTCCGTTTTACCCCCTCCTGCCTTCCAGCCATCTCCAACTTTCAGGTGGTCAGTCTGTCCTTCCCGTTTCTATTCTACTCCTCAGAGTGAAGGGGCCCAGGTCAAAAATACAACTAGCTGCTTCCATAGCATTTGTTGAAATATCAGAAAGTTACATGCCACGCAAGCAACCTATTAAATATTACTCTCCTCCTCCCTTGACTGACACACCTTCAAAATGACCTGGTAGGCTAGGTTCAAAAGCAGAGGGGCACCTGGAGGCCTCAGTCGGTTAAGCGGCTGCCTTTGGCTCAGGTCGTGATCTCAGGGTCCTGGGATGGGGTCCTGCGTCGGGCTCCCTGCTCAGCCGGGAGTCTGCTTCTCCCTCTGCCTCTGTGCTCTCTCAAGTAAATAAATAAAATCTTTAAAAAGAAAAACAACAAACCAAAAGCAGAATCCCCAGACTCCTTGAAAGTCTGAGCAGCCAAGTCAGAGTCATATGAATATGAATATGGAGCTTGTTTCACCCTCTCTCCCCACTCCTGGTTCTTGGCTTCATTCCCTTGGGCTTCATGGGCTCATCTCACCCTACCTGCATGTCTGAGTTCCCTTACTTCCCTGCAAACAACTACCCACGGCTGCTCCTTGGGACCAGACATACCTCGGCCCACCCACCCTTTGGGAGGAAGAGGCCACAGAGGCCCTGAAAGTGAATGTGGGGCCAACTGGTAGGGAATTCTGGGCTCCTGGGTACTGAGTGGGCTCCTGGTGGGGTGTTCCTTTGGCTTCTCAGACTCCTTGTCCTGTGGGGAGAGGTGCAGTTGGAGGAGGCCCACTCTGGGGGGGCCTCCGGTAAACTGGGCCCCATTGTGCTTAGGTCTAAGGGTGGCACTGATCCTAACTCCCTCCCCAAATCAGACAGCACACCTTTGGAGGACCCAGGCTGATTCTCCCCCCTCCCCCAGAGATCGTATTTTACTGGAAAACAGGAGATGGGAATTCTAGTTGGGGCTCAGCCCTAGGTAAATAAACTCACCTCCCTGGTTTGTTTCTTTCTCTGTACAATGAAAATTGTATGAGATAATCTCCAAAATCACTATTTTAATCTTTTATATCCCCTCCCCCCCAGCACTAACAGGTCATAGTACGTGCTCAGAAGTGTTTGCTGGATTTATTTTTTGCATCATTTGGTATGAGTACCCTAAGGTCTTGTCTTAATCTCAGACACAAGTGTGTATGGATGCGTGTGTTTACATATACATGTGCCCCTATACCACTTGTACCACTCAGTCTGTCTTGGACTTCCAAGTCACCAACCCCCTAGCTGGATGGTTCGAGCCCCAGGAGACATTTTCTTAGACACTCAAGCAGAATGCATTAAATCCTAACAGAAGGAACATTCAGTTTTATGCCTTCAGAGCTTGGAAACTAGGAGACCCTAGGGGTCTTTCTATAGAGAGTTGGTGACCTTGAGTCATTTCTGGTATCTCAAAGTTGCAATTGTTATTTCCCATTGATGTCAATCCCTTCTTAATGGCTTGGCCAACATTTTATCTTCTTTGAATTGGCTGAGAATGGAAAGGGAGCCTTCTTTCTCTGATACCCCAGGTACTAGTGTAGGTGGGAGCTTCCTGGAGGCTGGGGCCAAATCTGAAAGGTTGAACCACTTCACTGGGCAGGTGGATACTCTGGTTCAAGTCAACAAATGTACAATGAGGGTTTACTGGTGCTATGGGAATCCCTAAGCAGGATGACACCATCTTCGAACTTCATATTAATTTGGTCGGAGAGGCAAAACAAATTCATAAAAGATAAAATAATACAACAGGACAGGACAATTTAAGAATCACCCCAAGGCAGTGGTTTGTAGTCAAATGACATGTTTACACAATGAGTTCAGAGGATGAAGAAAGGCATGAACAAGAGGTCCTAGATCTCGGGCCAAAGTATCCCGGGCCAGACATGCCTGAATCGGCAGTGTTTTCACAGGGGAACTCACCTGGAGATTATGGGCTGAAGGCAAGGTTTGCAAAATCCTCTGGAAGCTGGTGAGGAATCAGTTGTTAAGAACATGGGACTGTTTATGATGGGGAGGCTTAATAAAGTACAAAACAAATTAGGAACATCAACAAGGCTATCTTTAACCTTTATGCTCAATTATCTTCCTTGAAACTAACAGGTAGGTACTTCTAGGAGGGTTCCTCAGCCTTCTTCAGAGGAAGGGCTATCACTGATTCTCCAATAATCTCACCAGAGGGTAAGTTGCCTGGGCCTAGCAGGGGAACGGGACTGGAGAGCAACCGGGACCCTTTTACCAATGAAGATGATTCACATTTTTCACTAACCACTATAGCTTCCCAGGCAATAAGATAGTCTCCCCAACTCACATCTTTAGTCCCCTGCGTGGTGCAAGCCTTCTAAGAGGATGCAAAGATCCAAAATTGCCAATTCCACGTTCCAAGACCTTTACACCAGGTGTCTTCAGAGTTAGATGCCTGGCACGTAGCAGTTACTTGACAAATGTTAACTCCCTTCTTGACTTTCCTCGTTTCCCCTCCATTCCCAAACTCTGACTCCCCAAACGCTTATCATCTGACCTTCTCTCTATTGCCCAAGAGAGCTGCTTTCCCTAAAAGGGCCTGGACGTGCGCGGTTCTTTCCAGCTCCGCCGCAATTCAACCGAATTCAACTCAATCAGCAGGCACCTACTGAAGGCCTACTACGTGTGGGGTTTGCGGGCCTCCCAGGCCCAGAGTGTCCTATCCTTCCTTAACGACCCAGACAGGAGGCAGAACCTCTAGAGGGAGAAAGGATGGGTAGAGCTGTGTGCGCGCATTTCCCACCTCCTCGACTGCACGTCGAAAGGAGCCCGACCTTTCCTTTGCTTTGTCCCCTCTGCAGCCCCGAAGGCTGTCCTCCGAACGCAGGCGCCCCACTCACACCTGCTGCCCCGCACAGAATGGAGCAGAGCGAAGCCAGGCGCCAGAGGAGGAGCGAGAGGCCCGCCACTCTCCGGGCTTGCCAGGTTTTCCGGCTCTGACCCCTCCTCACCGGCCTCCCTCCCTCCGGGCGCCCCCGGGAGCGGAACGCGCGGAGCCACCCGGGCGGCGGGCCCGGGTGTTCCGTGCGGGGCGGGGCGGCCCAGGCCTCCCGCGCCTCCCCCCCCCTCACGGCGCCCCCTCCCGGGAGGCGGGTCCTGGGGGAGACCGGGCACCGGCCCCGCGCGGCGCAGCCTCGGCGCGCCCGAGCCCCGCGCTCGCCGCCTGGCCGCCCCGCAGGCAGGCGCCCGGCCGGCCGGGAGGTGGTGCTCGCCTCCCCGCGCCCGGGCCCGCGCGTTGCAGAGCAGCGGCTCGGAGGCTCCGAAGGGGGCGGAGCGGCGAGGCGGGCGTGCGGCTGGCGGCCCCTGTCCGCGGTTCCGGCCCCCGGCCCGCCCCCGCCTCGCCGGCCTCCCTCCGCGCCGGTGCGCGGCGCCCCGTCCCAGCCGCAGCCGCAGCGGCCGCCCCTCCCGGGCCCGAGAGCAGCCGAGCCGCGAGGCCGGGCCAGGGCGCCGGCCGGGACTGCCGGGGGCGCGGCGCCGACGCCGAGGCGCGGCCATGGAGGGGAAGACCCGCGCCGGGGTCGCGCTGGTCCCGGGGCCGAGCGGCCGCGGGCCTTCCGCCCGCCGCGCCCGCCGCCGCCCGGGGCCGCTGCTCCCCGGCCTCTGGCTGCTGCTGCTGGCCCGGCCGGCCTCGTGCGCCCCAGGTAAGCACCGCCGAGACCCTCGGGCCGCGACCCTGCCTTTTTTTATTGCTGTTATTTTCAAAAATCCTGCTTTCCCCGCCCACCCTCTTTTATTCTCCACCGCTCCCCAGCCCTCCTTTCTTGAGATGCTTTTCCATTCTTCTTGGGCCCAGCAAATAAAAGGCACGGCGAAAATAAAACGAAAAAGCGAACGGATTCTGGCCAGTCTTGCTCAAGGTCTGCGAAGCTCTCCTGTTATTCACGGAGCTCGAGGCGGGTCCTGTGGCTTCTCCGAATGTGCCTTTATTTTCTCTGCAAAATGCAGGCACGGGAATTGTATTTGTGCGTGGCTGTTATCAGTGTGGTATATCAAATGTTTGGGAATACTTCATTGTAGGGGCGAAGGGGTACATTCGGTGTGTGGGCTTTAAAAACAGTATTGCATTACTCTGAGTAGCCCGGCGTCCCCCAGATGCAGGCAGGCTGGCGGTGTCCCCCGGTGCACCAGGACACAAAGAACATTCAAAGAAAATCTCTTGGAAAGCGCCCTGGCCATGGATCTTTCCAGGGAAATAGCTATTGCTATTACTTCTGCAAAGGCATCAGTACAATAGAGTGGGAAAATATTGTGATTCTTCAGTGTCAGGGCATGAAAGGAGTAAGGGTTGTTTTATAATAGATGCAGTTTACTGACTCTTCGTCAGCATGGAATTAAGAGGAATCATTTATGAAGGCGCATGTGGGCGGGTTTTGTTGCTGAAATGATTTAATTCATACTGCTTCTCTGAAACGTTTATTTGTCCACCCTGAGCATACCCACAGGATGGGCTGGAAACCATCTCTGAGCTGACAGACACGCTGTAAACCAGTGGTTGCCCCAGCGCACACCCTCGACCGCTTTGGGGGCAGAGGAGGAGAGGTGGGATGAGCAGCTCTGGGTGGATAGCTGCTGCACAGTGAACACAAACAGAGCCGTGGAAGCTCCTCCAAACCCTCCCTTCCTGGGAGCAGGGCCAAAGGACTGCCAAGTGGGTTTGGAAGGAAATGGAACACATTTGAAGGTGTCCCTTGGACATCACTGTCGGAATTCTAACTGGTGCCACATAGGGGATGGGACAATAGAAGCACAGGAAAGGATGTTGGGGATCTTAGAGTGGAACCACTCCTCTTACTCCAGAGGAGACTGATAGAGAAGTGGCTTGGTCAAGGTCACTGGCTAGTTGGTACAGACTCATCGCTTTTCCATTAGCCCCTACTGCCCCCTGACCTGTGGGCTTATACACACCTGAGGCCTCCGCAAAGATTTCCTGTAGCTGGGTGGAACCCTGGCTCAGGGAGCCCCCCCCCCCCCCCCCCCAGAGCTGGGGGCGACAAAACAGATCTCTTGCGGGCAGTATATGGAGAGTGCCAACAACTTTGCCTAACCTAGAGCTTCAGGTCCCAGTCCTGCCCTTTGCGTGTTCCAGCCCTGCGTGTCCAGAGGAGAGGAGACGAGACTCAGGGCTTTGTGTGAGAAGAGATAATCCTGAAGAGTGCCCTTGGCTTTCATCTGCAAAGAAAGCCCATCTGATAGTAACGGACTCATCTGCGAGGGGACCCGGCACACTAATCGTTTCCATTTACTGAGTGCTTCCTCTGCCAGATGCTGCATTTTACAGACGCGATCCAGTCATGTTATGAGTTGGGCACGATTAGCCCCATTTTACAGATGAGGAAACTAAGACTTCAGGAGTTCAGGTTAAATTGATTCCAAACTCTATGCATTTAACTTCTGCATGGCTTCCCCATGTGAATGTGGCCAGCTGGATATACTGCCGATGTTGTGGAGAGAATACGTAATTCTTTTGATAAATTTAAAGTATACAGTGGAGCTGTTTGCACTGTCCCTCTGTAAGTTTCTTGTCTTTAGAAGTTGTTCTTGTTTCCCATCAGCCCCCAGTACAAATATTCACCCTGGACACATGAAATTCAGTATATTTCTGTGCTAGAGCTGACATCACAGAAGTGGAGACTTCATCCTTTCACTAATTTGTGTATTGGGCTCCTCTGGTTTGTACAGTTACTCCTAGGCCAAGTAATAGAATAGCAACTGAAGAAGTGGAGGGCACTGGGTCTGTCCTCAAGGATCCAGTTGGAAACTCAAAGCCGGTGCAGATCCTTCCATGGACTGTTCCTTAGAGAAAAACATCTTAAAGGTGGCCCCTGACCCATTTCTTGAAGGTTATGAGGAGCCACAGTGGTGGAGGGTAGCTTCCTGATGCAGGAGACCTGGGCTGGTAGAGTGCTGGTTGATCCCGGGAAGAGGTTGCATTTCAGTTGGCCCATGTCTTCTCTCTGTGCCACTAGGACCTTCTGGCTCCCAGTCCTGAGTGTTTTTTTTTTTCACCATGGGAGTGGGGATGGGGGAGGCTTTGCTGAACCCTGCCGTGGTGGTTCTGTTTCTAAAGAGCCTGATGCAAAAAATGGCGTGTCTTAATCCTGTGTGGGATTTCCTGGGTTAGGTAGCAGTCCCTTTCGAGGCTGGCTGAAAGTGATCTCCTTCAGCAGGCTTCTCTTTCCTTGTTAACTTTTGTTAAATGGAGTCCACCTTTCAGTGGGTCCCCTTATTTCAGTCTTCATTTAAATTTCTGTGTTGTACTGATTTCTTGTCTCTTTCTGTTTCATTCAGAATCTTGAATGTGCCTTTTTTTGTTTGTTTAAACATTTATAAGTTTGGTCTTGACTGTTCACTGTTGTGGAAACAACTTGTAGTAACTTTGGACTTGCTTTTGATTGTATTTTTTAGACGATCCTACATCCACAATATAAAAAGAAAGAATTGTGCTCCATTTCTTCATGGATAAGTCTTTCTTAAAAATAATAGCTATTATGAACTTGATAACTTTGCAGAGATTTTGGAAATTACTAGAAGGTACAGAAAACAGATACCCATAATCTCACAACCCATAGATAGCACTATAAATAGTTTTTTCTTTGTTAACATTAAAAAAGTGAACATTGAATTATATGCACGATTGCATTTGTTACTTTTTTCACTTGATATTTAACTTAAGCATTTTCCTATTCATTAAATGTTGTTCCACATTTGTGGAAAACACAGTGTTCCATCCTAATAATTTCCTTAATTATTCTTTTATTATTTCCAGCTTTTTTGGCTGTTAAAATAATGCTATGATGAATAACTATGTAGATAATAGATAAGGCTTTGTATTTCTGTGTGTGTGTGTGTTTAGCATACATTTTTAAAAGGGGAATTAGAATGCAGTTTAAATCTTAAGACCCACCAGGCTGAATCTTTGCATATTCAGTGCTCTGGGTGCCTACTAGGTGCTCTGTAAGTGGTTGTTGAATGAATTGACTTTTTCTGTAAAGCTGTAGTGCTGAAATCTTAGCAATTTATGCAGTGGCCTGTTTCACTTCATCAGCAGCAGCATTGGATATTATTTTTAAAACTCTTGGGTGCCTGGGTGGCTCAGTTGGTTAGGCGACTGCCTTCGGCTCAGGTCATGATCCTGGAGTCCCGGGATCGAGTCCCGCGTCGGGCTCCCTGCTCAACAGGGAGTCTGCTTCTCCCTCTCCCGCTCCCCCCTCTTGTGTTCTTTCTCTCTCTCACTCTCTCTCTCAAATAAATAAATAAAATCTTTAAAAAAAAAAATAAAACTCTTGCAGAATAAATTTGTAATCCACTGCTTAAGTTTTTTTATTTTGGGTTGGCTATTTTTGGTTTATTTTGTATTTGTATTCTGTGAATTCTCTCTGTTTTTGCTCATGTATATGTTGTGGGTATATATCTAAATCTCTATATGTTAAGGATAGCAACCATTTCTCTCCTATTGGTTGCCTTTTCCCCCTTCCAATGGATTTGCTTTTCAATTTTATATAATTTAGAAATTCAGAAGTTTTGATTATTTTGATTAGCAAATCTGCTGTTCTGCTTTTCTTTTTGTAACTTTTTTCATTGTGTTTATTCTCGCGGCATGTTAAATTTTTATCTTAATGTACTTATTTTAGTATTAGCCATTTTGAGGTAAACATTTGTTGTACTTTTTGAGTGGTTTAGTATCCTATAAACAAAGACTTTAAATGTTTCAAAAGTGTGATCCCCAGCCCTTCTGCATCAATATCACTAAGGGATGGGGCAGGTGCTTGTTAAGAATTTAGATTTCTGGGACTCACCCTTGACCTATATTAGAATCTTTGGTGGTGGTGCCTGGGAATCTTCATTTTTAACAGGCTCACAGTTGATTGTTAGGCACTTTAAACTTTGGAACCACTGATCCAGAGACTATACACCCAGTAATTGAAAATTAATAGCATTTTGGGGACACACTGCTTAAAATCTTGCAATTGTCTTTTCATGATGAGAACAATTGATTTAAAATTATGATGTTGCAATTGGTTTTTTTTTTTTTTTTTTTCCTATCTTGCTGGTTTGGTTTTCTTTGGGCTGGGAGTCAAAGGGCATAGAGGACTTCATTTTAAATTCTCAGTCCTGGCCACTGGGGAACAGTGGCTGCCATCTTTGTCATGAAATGCCTCACTTAATCCTGAAAACAGAACCCAGCCAGGGAGTTGTTAGAGTTCACCAGGGACCCGGGAGCCACAGGTTTTCTATCAGTGTGCCCTGGGTGCTAGGGGCAGCTAGTTACTGTAATTAGAATTACAGTAGGTTGATTCAGATGGGAAGATGCTGCTGTATCTAATTTGTTTTCCACGTTGTGACCACCCACCCCTTTCATCTGCAGCTCACAGTGACGTGATCTCTTTCTTGTGCTTAAGCAGCATGATTTGTTGGAAGGCTCACTGAGCTTGTGAGCTAGCAGACCCGAGTGAGCTCTTCTCCACTGAAAACTTGCTTTGTGACTGTGGACGAGTTACCTTGCTCTGGGTTTCTTCATCGGTGTCAGAAGGGGTCGCTGAGATTATCTCTGAATTCCCTTTTAGCTCTTCTGTTTCAGGTTATATCCACATGTTGGATACCTTGGAATGCACTTGTTATAGACAGCGACAGTCCTGTTTCTGTTGAATGTTTGTAGCACTGTCTGCCTGTCCTGTAGATGTTCTAGCCCAGTGCCTTGCTGAAGGCAGTTCATTCTTTTCTTTTTTTTTAATTTTAAAAAGATTTTATTTATTTGACAGAGAGAGAGACACACACACAGCAAGAGAGGGAACACAAGCAGGGGGAGTGGGAGAGGGAGAAGCAGGCTTCCCGCAGAGCAGGGAGCCCGATGCGGGGCTTGATCCCAGGACCCCGGGATCATGACCTGAGCCGAAGGCAGACGCTTAACTGACTGAGCCACCCAGGCGCCCCTCAGTTCTTCTTGTTTAAAAAAAAATCTTCCTCTACTCTTCCCTGGTGCATTCCCACTCCTGGGACACATCCTTTGCTTTCTCATATTCTTTCTTTTTGTCTCTTCCTTTTATCCATCTTCGTTGATAATGCTGTGGCTTATGGCTTCAGGCATTGCTTCTCCTCATTAGTGAAAAGTTAATCTTGTTACTTACTGTGAAAGTGTGGCCACAGCTTGTTAGAAATGCAGAATCTCAGGTCCTACCCAAACCTTCTGAGTCCGAAGCTGCATTTTCACAAGCTCCTCAGGTGATTTCGAACATGCACTTAAGTTTGGGAAGCACTGGGCTAAGAAATGGTGCGTCCTGTTCCAAACATCTGGGAATAAGTGGTGTTGGATCACCAGGGCCTGAGTCAGCCCACACTACTCTGGAGCCATTCCTGATCTTCAGGGACCTTGAGATGTACCTGCCTTAGGGACTGAGTCTGTGTGAACAGTGTGCAAGAGCCCTATTGCATTTGACCAGGCAACTAAAGAACAAAATAATTCTCTAGAGCTGCCCTGATTTATAACCCATTCATTCATTATGGACACTTGGCTGGTTGTGAAATACCGAAACCCTGCCATACCAGTTGGTAAATCGCTGCTATGCTGAGCATCCCCAAGCCCCCAAGTGCCTGGGGCCTCCCTGCCCTCCCTCAGGCACTCAAGATTTGAAGACTGAGTTGTACCCACCTCAGATGGAGGGTCAGCCCACGCAAGTTTTTCAACCCCAGGGTGTGCTTCCTGGTGACAGACCAGCAGCTGACAGAGGGCCACCTTCCGCTTTGTCGGGGGTGGGGGTGCTGTTTTTGTTCAAGGAGTGAAATAGAGCAGAACGTTAGGGGATGGTAAAAGAGGGGGTGGAAAGGTAGGGGCCACCTTTGCAGTTGAGGAAATAGAGAGGAGCGTGGCAACACCGGGTGGGGCTCAAGGAGGTGGTGGAAAGGGGGCAGGAGGGAGAAATGGGGGCCTAATCTGGAGACCGAGGCATTGAGGAGAGGGTAGCTTTGTGGAGAGAGGTAGACAAGATGATCTTTTGGGAGGACGGCAAGCGGGCGGAATTGGGGGCTTGAGAAAATACAACTGGTTTCCAGGGGCAACTGAGAAGAGGTGAATGCACCAGTTGCCAGGCGGGTGCTGTCTGCTTGCCCCTCCAGCAGCCCTGGGTGGCCCAGAGCCTTGATGGGAAGTGAGCGGGCGACAGTGCTCCTGGGTTATGGCCTGGCAAGTCTTGGCGGGAGGCCGGGCTTGGGAGGCTCCTGCGCCTGGTGATGGGCGGGTAGTGCCCAGCCCTGTGGAGTCATTCAGAAAACCCTCCTTGCTTCTTTCTTTGTTCTCCTGTCTCTTGTTGGGGCCTGTGGAAGCGACCCTTCATCACTCTCGTTTTGGGTGCTAGGATTAACTTTGGAGCCAGACAGCCTGAAGGGCTGCTTTAAGACGCTGGGTAAATACTGCTGGGGAGCTTTCAAAGGGGAAAGCCTCAAACATACAAAACAAACCATCTTCTGAAGCCAGCTTTGGGGGAAGCTTGGGCAAAGCGCAGGAGACAGGTGTGGACTGGTGGCCAAGTCGCTAGGCCTCTGCTGCTCCAGGTGTGGTCCACAGATGAGCAGCATCAGCAGCCCCTGGGAGCTTGTTAGAAAGGCAGAGCCTCTGGTCCCACCCCACCTCTACTGAATCTGCCTCTTACCAGCACCTCGCCCGGGGTTTGTACGCACACTAGGGTTCGAGAAGCTCTGGCCTAGGCCGTGTCTCCTTGAGGTTGGGTGCGTTTCAAAGATTTTTGGTTGTTACCTAATTATTGAGGAGTCTCTACCTGGTAAAAATCCAGCCCAGGTTTTAAGTTGATTGGGCAAACCGAGAGAAGGAGCAGTAGAAGGTTCAGAGCTGAGCTGGTGTTGGGCTGGGTGTGCGAGTCAGAGCACGGGTCTCGTTCCATCTTTCCCCACGGACCCCCCCCCCCCCCCACAGGGCCTGAGCGGGTTTGGAAGCCTTTTTTCTAGTCCTTAATTTCTCTGCCCTGATAGCAGGAGTCAGGGCGGCTGGCTGAGGAGGATTACAGAAGCACGTGGAGATCGTTGAAGCAAACAGGTGTCAAAGCTGAGGTGGCGGTGGAAGGGACCCAGGTGTCTGTCAGGCGATGAACGGATTAACAAAATGTGGCTTATGGGCACCTGGGTGGCTCAGTTGGTTAAGCGACTGCCTTCGGCTCAGGTCGTGATCCTGGAGTCCCGGGATCAAGTCCCACATCGGGCTCCCTGCTCGGCAGGGAGTCTGCTTCTCCCTCTGACCCTCCCCCCTCTCATGCTCTCTGTCTCTCATTCTCTCTCTCTCAAAATAAATAAATAAAATCTTTAAAAACAAAAAAACAAAAAAACCCCCAAAATGTGGCTTATACATACAATGGAATTA
>NC_138380.1:13188205-13214363 GCF_054177405.1 Leptonychotes weddellii
CTGGGGAGGGTATGTGCTATGGTGAGCGCTGTGAATTGTGTAAGACTGTTGAATCACAGATCTGTACCTCTGAAACAAATAATACATTATATGTTTAAAAAAAAAAAGCAGGAGGGGAAGAATGAAGGGGGGGAAATTGGAGGGGGAGACGAACCATGAGAGACTATGGACTCTGAGAAACTAACTGAGGGTTCTAGAGGGGAGGGGGGTGGGAGGATGGGTTAGCCTGGTGATGGGTATTAAAGAGGGCACATACTGCATGGAGCACTGGGTGTTACACGCAAACAATGAATCATGGAACACTACATCAAACACTAATGATGTAATGTATGGTGATTAACGTAACATAATAAAAAAGTATGGAAAAAAAATGCTCAACATCACTCATCAATAGGGAAATACAAATTTTTTTTTAATATATATATATATTTTTAAGATTTTATTTATTTATCAGAGAGAGAGAGACAGAGGCAGGCAGAGGGAGAAGCAGGCTCCTTGCTCAGCAAGGAGCCCGATATGGGACTCAATCCCAGGACCCTGGGATCATGACCTGAGCCGAAGGCAGACGCTTAACCGACTGAGCCACTCAGGTGTCCTGGGAGATACAAATTAAAACTGCAGTGAGATACTTACTTCCTCACACCTGTCCTCAAAAAGTTAAAAACAGAACTACCCTACAGCAATTGCACTACTAGGTATTTATCCAAAGGATACAAAAATAGCAATTCTAAGGCACATATGCACCCCAGTGTTTACAGCAGCACTATCCACAATAGCCCAATATAGAAATAGTTCAAATGTTCATTGACTGATGAATGGATAAAGAAGAGGTGAGATATATATATTTTTATATTTTTATTTTTTGAGAGAGATATTTTTAATATAAATTACATGAATATACAATTTATATATGATATATAAATATAAATATATAATATAGCATATAAATAAATATATAAATATAATAATATAAGTATTTATATTTATAAATAATATAAAATAATATATAATAATATAAATACTTATATTTTAAGTATATCTAAGTAAATACATGTATTTAATTAAATTATATTTGTATTTATGGGTATTTATATTATTATATATAATATGTATTTATTTTTATATAAATATATAATTTATATTTATATTCATGTATAAATTTATTTTTATATTTATATAGATTTATTTTTATATTTATATAAAATTTATATATATTTATATATAAATTTATTTTTATTATTATATTTATATATAACTTACATATAATACATATAAATATATATGTATTTATTCATATTCCTCAGCCATCAAAAAGAATGAAATCTTTCTTGGATGGAACTAGAGGGTATTATGCTAAGTGAAATAAGTCAGTCAGAGAAAGACAAATACCATATGATTTCACTCATATGTGGAATTTAAGAAACAAAACAGATGAACATAGTGGAAAGGAAGGAAAAATAAGATAAAAACAGAAAGGGAGGCAAACAATAAGAAACTTAACTCTAGGGAACAAACTGAGGGCTGCTAAAGGAGTGGTGTTTGGGTGGATGGGGTAAATGGGTGATGGGCATTAAGGAGGGCACTTGATGTAATGAGCACTGGGTGTTATATGCAACTGATGAATCAGTAAATTCCACCCCTAAAACTAATAATACACTATATGTTAACTAACTTGAATTTAAATAAAATCTTGGGGAAAAAAAATACAGTAACCTCCTTCATAATTCCTTGTTCCAGACTCTGCATTATTTTCCTCCATGGTGCTCAGCACCATCTTATATACGTCTGTTTATTCCCTGTCTGCATCCACTGGGCAGTAAGCTTCATCAGGGCAGACTGTTTTCTTCTGTGCTGTTTGCTCATTTATTCTTCACCTCTTTCTTGAGTGACTGCTCTGTGCAGGCACTGTGGCAGGCCCTTGGGATCCATCAGTGAACAAGGTTAATTGTATGCTGTGTTGCTAGGCCCTAAGTGCCAGGAAGGAATGGGGCAGAGAAAAGGTTTGGAGGAAGTTTTAATCTGGGTGGTTAGGGAGGCCTCATTGAGAAGGTGAGTATCTTCATATGCTAGGGCCGCCTTAATGAAATGCCACAAACTGAGTGACATTTATTGTCACATGGTTCTGAAGGCCAGAAATCCCAGATCAAGGTCAGCAGGGCAGTGCTCCCTCTGAAGGCGTTAAGGAAGGGTCTAGTCCAGGCGTCTCTCCTAGCTTCTGGTAGTTCCTTAGGCTTGTGCAGCACAGCTCTGATCTTCATGTGGCCTTCTCCCTGGGTGCGTGTCTGTGTTCAAATTTCCCCTTTTTATAAGCACAGTCATTGGATTGGGGCCGTCCTACTCCAGTATGACCTCATCTTAACTAATTACATTTACAGTGACCCTGTTTCCACATAAGGTCACATTCTGAGGTCCTGGGGGTTAAGACTTCAACATACGAATTTGGTTGGGGGGGGGCATGGCTCACCCATAACAATGACATTTAATCTAAGATTTGAAGGAGGTAAGGGGGTGAGCCGAGCAGGTGTTTGGGGAAACAGTGTTCCCAGCAGATGAAGTAGCCAGCGTAAAGGTGGGACTGTGCCTGGTCTTGGGGGATGAGGGGGAGGCCAGTGTGCCCAAAGCACAGTGGGTAGAGGTGAGGGTCAGCAGGTGCTCAGGTGGGTGCTGGGGGTAGCGGAAGTAGGTGCTGTGGTGGAGCATCAGAGACCCTCTTGAGGACTTTGGCATTACTCCAGGTGAGGTGGGAAGCAGTTGGAGGGTTTTGAGCAGGGGAGTGATATGATGACGCTTAAAATGTAAAATTTATTGCACATTAAATGAATTCAGATGGTACAAAAAGATGTAAGTTAGAAAGTGAAAATCACCCCAAATCCTACCACTCAGAGATAACCATTATGACATTTTGGTGTTTCTCTTTTCAGACTTCTTGTTCACACATACAAGCACATACACATACACACAAAGTAATGGTATCATACTTGCCATGTTGTTTGCTAACTTGATTTTTTGCACTTCACACTTTATCGTTGAATCTTTACGTTGTCAGGAAATATAGATCCACATTATGATTTGGTACGATGCTGTGGATGTTCCATACTTTAACCAGTTCTCTGTTCATGGGTCATTATATTGCTTTCAGCTTTTACTGTGATAAAAAACACTGCTCTGAGCATCTTTGTATATGTGTCTTTCCATACTTTTCTAATTATTTCCTTAGGATAAATTCCCAGAAATAGAATCGTTGGACTAAGCAGTATTCATATATTAGATTTTGATACATATTGCCAAATTGCTCTCTAGAAAGGTTGAAGCAATCTGCATTCTCTCTAGCAATGAATCGGAGTGCCGTTTTGCTTCTTCCCTCCATCTTACTGGCTGTTACCAATCTTTATTATCTTTGCCAAACTCACAGGTAAAAAATACCTCCTTTAAAGTTGCATTTCTTTGACTATTAATTGGCATTCATTTGGGTCTGTCATTGAGGCCCCCTTTGCGCTCCTTCTCTGGTTCTCTCCTGCAGGAATCTCGGGGCTGACCTGGGAGTAATAATACCCAATAATTACAGAGTGCTAGCTGGCCAGGTGCCAAACATTGTGGGAGGCCCGGTGTATCTTTTTACTCTATACAGTAACTGCGGGAGGTAGGTGCTATTATTATCCCCATTTTACAGATGAGAAAGACAAAGATCAGAGAGGTTCACTAACTTGCTAAAGGTCACACAACTAGTAAGAAGTCTTCCTACCTCCGAGGTGGGGGTGTGCACCCCAGCCAGGGTCTCCTTTGCTCTGGGTACATGCTATGAAGAATGACTTCATAATCTCTACCATTAAAATGCCCACTCACAGGTTTTGTCTGCTTGGTAGAGTAAACTCTTTGGGTAGAGCCCTGCAGTCAGGGTCATCTGTGGCCCCTGCGTGTGTCAGAAGCCCTGGCTGTGAAGGCTCGCCCAGGGCCCCACACAATGATAGAAAGGAGGCTGGACCCCAGGCTTTATTGGGGCTACATCTAGAGCTGAATAGAGACACGGCATTAACAGAGAGCAGTTAGGCTGGCCTCCCAGAACAGACGAGAAGACCCTGCTTGTATAGACAGTTCCCTTCTCCTGATTGGTTGGAAGGGCCTCGTCCTGATTGGTTGATGTTAGCAGGCAACTGAGGCAGCTCATTGGTGCCTTTTGGAGCCGCGGCTTCTGTTTTAAGGCCAAGTTGTGTGTGTGAGGTGGCGTTCTGGGTCGGATGTGTTGACGTACGTGTAATAATGGCAGCGCCCCATGTGCATAATGGTTTTCACTCGGGGCTTGTTCCCGTGGTCCCTGTCCCACGTAGAAGGTGCTCACCATGTTGGTTAAGAGAAATGAGAGAAGCAGGCTTTTGAAAATAGAGTATTGTGTGGAGGTGTCATTTTGTTTGATCCCAGCAGATTAAAAATTAAAAGTTTTAAAAATAAAAAAATTCAGGGGCGCCTGGGTGGCTCAGATGGTTAAGCGTCTGCCTTTGGCTCAGGTCATGATCCCGGAGTCCTGGGATCGAGTCCCGCATCGGGCTCCCTGCTCTGCGGGAAGTCTGCTTCTCCCTCTGCCTCTCTCTCTCTCTCATGAATAAATAAATAAAATCTTTAAAAAATAAAAAAAAATAAAAAAATTCAGAAAGTAAAAATTAATCTTATGAGCCTATATTCCCTATTCTCCAGCACGGGGAATAACATTTTTCGTAATGCCAAGTGACATTTTTGTACTGCATTTCCTCTTTTATGTGCTGGACCATATCCTTGTGGGTTTGATAATATTTCTTCTTTGTTTCAACTACACTATCTTTCTGTGGTTTGTTTCTGACTGCAAAGCGTGTGGTTGTGATACATTCTCTTTGTTAATAAATCGGTGTATACCACTGGTTTAAAATCAATTTCTCATTAACTTTGAAATTTTAGTGGGAGGAAGTCGATGCCATAAAATAAATACCTTGCTCAAACTCAACCAGTGCACCTCGCTGTCCTGCTTCCATTGTTTTATATGCTCCTTGAGCCTTTTCAGTTCTTCATAAAACACAGTGTATTAATGCCTTGAGTTCTTGCCTGGATCTGGTGTTAAAGTTTAACATTCTGAATAATTCCCAGAAATCTTAGGCCTGCAACTGTTATATTTTTTTCATCACAGTTTATATTGACTTTACTCATTGACGACCTTCAAGTTTCTCTTCTCCCTCTTTCACTTCCCCCCTGAGAGGAGAGCCACATGTAGAATCTGTATTCTGTCAGTCAGGATAGACTAGTTGTGTGGCAGAAACAACCTGCAATCTCAGTGGGTTTCAGCTTGTGACTTCAGACTCCACCGTGCTGATATTTCCCTTTGTCTCTTTCCTGTACCTTTTGGACTTTGTGTAGTTCTGGAAATTGTGCTTTTCCATCTTTGTCTTGGGGTTTCCAGTGCCCGAATGTGCACCTGAAGGTAGACCAGTTAGACCAGGAGGTCCCATTCATTCATGCATGTGTGCATTTTTCAGCTAACATTTTATTTATGTATTAAAAAAATTTACTTATTTATTTTGGGGGGGGGCGCAGAGGGAGAGAGAGTCCTAAGCAGACTCCATGCTGAGTGTGGAGCCTGATGCAGAGCTCACAACCCTGAGATCACAGCCTGAACCAAAACCAAGATTTGGATGCTTAACCGACTTTGCCACCCAGGTGCCCCTTCAGCTAAAATTTTTTGAGCACTCACCACCATGTGCTAGATGCTGGGATACGAAGATAAATATGGCAGTCAGTCATGGCCCTCAAGGAATTCAGTCAAGGAGGAGAGATAGTCCTGTACATAAGTAACTATACAACCGTGTGGTCCGTGCTGTATTAGAGGACTACAGTGATGATACAAAGAAGGCAAGAACTGGTGGGAGATGTAGGATCAAGGAACTGTGTGGGATATTTTGTTTTAAGATGGGATGTAAAATTGGAGCATTCTTTTAGTGCTGAAGGGGAGCATTGTTCAGTTTTCTATGGCTGCATAACAAATCACCCCAAAACTGAATGATACAAAACAGTAATGATATATTATTTCTCAAGATTCTTTGGGTCAGGAGTTTGGACAAGGCTCAGATGGGCGATTCTTCTCCACGTAGCCACTACTGAGGTAACTCACTTGGCTGCTTGTGGTTGGTACTGGGATTGGGCTGGAAGGTTTAAGAGGGTTTCACTCATGTGTCCAGTTTCTTGGTGCTCCTCCATATGCCCTCCCTCTCTCTCTTCTCATGTGACTGTCTTGGGCTTTCTCAAAGCATAGTGGTCTCAGGGTAGTAGGATTTCATATTTGGCAGCAGGCTTCCGAGAGGGATGAAGCAGAAGCTGCCAGTTCTCTTAAGATCCTGGGCTCGAAAGTTACCCAAAGAAGCAAGCAGAATGTTGCCTCTTGTGCATATTGTTGATCAGAGCAAGTCACAAAGCCAGCCCAGACTCAAGGGTTGGGAGGGAACAGGAGCTCCCCATTGATGGATGGAATAGCATACGCTTATGAATTGATGGCAGTCATCCTTGGAGATTATCTACCACAAGCACAAAATGGTCGCAAATGGAGAGGAACTGGAAGGGAACAATTACTGGAGCAAGTTCTCAGAGTGGACAGGAATAAATGCTAATAACAGGCATTATAACAGCTAACATAATACTTATTATGCCCATATACCGGGCATACTTCTAGGCACTCAACATGTATTCATTGTATTAATTTATTTAATCCTGACAACCACCCTGTCAGGTACAATTATTAACTCCCTTTCACAGATGAAGAAGTTGATACACAAGGCGATGAAGTAACTCGCCTTGGGTCACAGAGCTAGTGACTGGGAGAGGAGGGATTCCGACTCCTTGGACAGGAAGGATGGCGCCTCTTCCATGGAGACAGGTGGAAAGGAAGGAGTGGTGGGTGCAGGTGAGGGTGGGAGGGTCATGCTGTTGAGGAAGCCGATGTCCTTCCAACTGTCTCTTTTTCTTTTTGATGGTGCCGTGGTCATCACTTGAGTGCGATGGGGCAGGAGCAGTTTGGGCTCCATGAAAAAAGTTGTTTATGACTGTATGTCTGTGCATGATAGCAGAAGGAGCAGAGCAGGAAGCTTTAAAGGGATTGTCAAGTGGTCGAGGGCCATGCAGGTGAGGACCCTTTGCTCAGCAGCAGCACCCTCCCTTGGCCCTGTGGGGGTTTCTGCGGCTGGGTTTTTCAGGTAGAGAAGGTAGAGCGTGGGGCTGATCCCAGAGTGGCTATTTGAACCCATGATAAAAGTCTCATAGATCTGTGTTCTCCCCAGCTGCTGTGACCGCCTGGTCTCACAAGATTTCCCCAGTGACTTTCAGCAGCATTTCCATCATAGATTTGAAAAGAAGAGTGCCACGTGACTCCCTGTGTTGATCCTACAAATGTTCCTTGAACTTGCATTGGGTACCTGTTCAAGGTACCAAGGGTCAAAGGGGTCAAGTCTTGAGACTGCCCCTAGGACAACTTAGAATGGGATTTTATCTAACTTCGTGCTCCCAGAAGAGACTCCACTCTTTTTGGTGGGGTGAAGGACGTGGGCATTGATTGTCACCCAGCTCAGAGTGAGGAGCAGATGGCTTCTACTCTTCAGGCCATCCTGATGGCCTGCAAGGGGCCTGTCTTTCCACAGGACTGCACAGGGAGGGGTTATGAAGGGGTTGAGGAAGAGACTGAACTTTGTGGACCATCCACCCCTTTTATTTGCCCATACCATGTGGGATCTGCAGTGTTGCTGCAGTTTCCCGTGCTTACCACTTACATTCTTGGAGACTTTGAATCATAGGAGCCTATCTTCATAATGGTTTGATCTCTTCGGAAAATCCAGAAGGTACCTCCACATGTCTTTCTAGTCCCACAGTGCTTTAGAAAGCATTTCTTGAGAAAAGCGCACTTACTATGGAAGGGAAAGCCTTACCCCAGAAGGTTCCAGATAAACTCCTGTGAGGTGCCCACCACTGTAGCTTGGATTCCACCCTGGGGTGTCTGGGAGGTTCAGCCCCTTGCTGGTGTTAGAAACATTTTAGTCTGTGTTTTTTGACACATTATACTATCTCCTAAGTCACAGGGCTCCAGGGGACAAATTCTGTTTCTCCCGGACCCCAGTGGCCCAATAAGCCTTCGGCCAGTTGGAGTGGGGATATCACTCTAATTCCTGCCTTGATTCACCTATCTCGGATTAAGTTCTGTGGTATAAGCTGTAGCCTCTAACTGGACCAGGTCTTATCCATGTCAGGGGACCAGCAGTCTTCTCAATCTCTGCCCTGTAGTCCGGAGAACTGAGCTGAAACCATGAGGCCATGACATTTGGAGTTGAAAATGGTTAGTCCTTGAGACTGGTGTTTAAAGAAGGGTCATATCTAATCCAGAGGCATGGTCCCCTGCAGTTGCTCTGTGATCCTTACAAGTGGGCTTGGCTTATCTCCTTTGGCACAGCAGTCAGCTCTTAGGAATTTAACCAACTTATGACTCTTTGATGGTAGCATTTACATAACTGTATAAAGACATTTGTTAATGGATCCTCTAATCAAGAAAAATTAATGTCTCGGGGTGCCTGAGTGGCTCAGTTGATTAAGTGGCTGCCTTCGGCTTGGGTCATGATCCCGGGTTCCTGGGATCGAGCCCCACATCGGGCTCCCTGCTCAGCGGAGAGCCTGCCTCTCCCTCTCCCTCTGCCTGCCTCTCTGCCTACTTGTGCTCTCTCTCTGTCTCTCTGTCAAATAAATAAATAAATAAATAACCTTTAAAAAAAAAGATTATGATGTTGTTTAAAAAAAAAAAAGAAAAATTAATGTCTCTAACTTAACATAAATTTATTTTTTTTTAAAGATTTTATTTATTTTTGTGAGAGAGAGAGAGCACATACAAGCAGGGGGAGAGGGGAGGGAGAAGCAGGCTCCTCGCTGATCAGGGAGCCCGATGTGGGGCTTGATCCCAGGACCCTGAGATCATGACCTGAGCCTAAGGCAGATGCTTAACCGACTGAGCCACCCAGGCGCCCCTTACCATAAATTTAAATCTTATTTTGCAACCAAACTTTCAAGACCTACTTCATGCTGAAATAACTGATAACCAACATCAGGGTTAAAAATGATCATAACAATGATTATATTTTCTCCACTTATAAAATCTGGGTTTGAACTGCAGGCTTTTTATGGGAAGTAAATAGATCTTGTGCCCTGTGTGGTTTGGGTCTCTGCATCATGAATCCCCACTCCCTTTTTCTCATAGTGGGAACCCCGTTTGAATCATCTTTTTATTCCATGATGCCCACCTCGGTGTCTTGTACAAGTAGATGAATGAGTGAGTGAATGGGTGAATGGCACTTTTTCTAGTTGTTCATGGTCATGATTTGTGGTTGTCTTTTAGTTTTGATGGTTGGCTAGTTGCTGAGAGGGAGTGAATTAATATACACCAGGTTTTTGTAATACTATTAGGGTTGTTGGGTTCAAAAATTATGCATTAGAACTTTTATCAATAGTACAAAAGCAAATCTGCATTTCCTTAATAGTGTAGTTTGTACACCTACCTGGACAGGAGCAGCTTCTGAATCATACCACATTGTTTGGATCGTATTGGATCATTGCTGAGAGATCCAGTAGTGTCTGCCGTCCACACTGGTTAGGGGTTGCTGGGCAGAAGCTGGTCCTCTCGGACCTGGGAGAGGAAGAGTGGCTGATGTGGGATAACAGAGCAGCAATAAAGTGAACTGGGATGAGAGAAATGCCATTTTAAGTGACCGTCCCAGGCAAAGTTGTCATCATGGGAAGCATGTGACAGATTGTAAAATAGTTCCTGACTCATAGAACTTTTCAGCTGGGGAGTTATATAAATAATCATATATATATATATGTCAACTTCTACTTCTGTGGCCTTGACAAGATGCCCCAGGGCCAGCACCTTCAGGATCCAGACTGTAGGAGTTGGAGACTGTTCCTTTGGGGCACACCCAACAGGATGAATATCAGCCTTTTTTATTATTCTGTCAAGATTCAAATTTTGGGGAGAGAGGCTGTGGCTTAGGATTGGTACCCCTTCCTTGGGCAGGAGAGAATGGGCCTCTTGGGTGACAGATGTACTTAGATCATGCACCATGGTGGAGGGAGCATCCCCAAAGCAAGAGTGGGGGAGTCTGAAACCAATGTCCACTCCCATGGCCTGCATGTGTGAGTCATGCAGGTGCAAATGTGCAAACCCATAATCAGAGATAAACATGCCTGGATATCCAGAGGAAGACAGTCATGCAGAAATGAGAGGAGTCAGAAATATGCATTAAGAGACATTGTCACAAATACAGAATATGCAAAGATACATGAGTATATAAAGCAGGATTGTGTGTTCAAGCATGTGGGTCAGTAGCGGTATGTACAGAGATGCACTTGTAGATGTATACATGGAAATACATCCATAAATACAGACACGTGTCCGTGGCAAAGTGCGTGGGTGCTTGGAGAGAAAATGAGCAGAGGAAGGGAGACTGAATAGCAGAAGGTGGATAAAGGAGAGAGAGTAGAGGGGCAACAGAGGTGCTTGCTTTCACCAAGTAGTTGGTCAAGATTTATGACTTGACTTTGGATTTCTGCATGTGTTCTTCGTAGGCCTCCTGGCCCTGGCCCTTGTTAGTGTGCTAAGTTCATCTGATCAGAAGGGCAATGTGATGTCACAGAGGGCAGTCTGCTTGTGGAGTCTTCGTTTTCCTTGGTCTGTTTGTATTAATGGAACAGCCTCTTCCCCTTTCCTGCCTCATTTTCTGCCTCTGCTCCCACCACACCGTCCTGGCTGTGTGGCTGTTCCCCATAAGGGGAACCATGTTGAGTTCTTTTATGCCTCTGTGCCTTTGCACATGCTGTTCCTATACTGTTCCTTCTGCTTGGAATGCTCTTTCTTCTCATTTGCCTGATTCTACTCTTCTCTCAGAAATCGCAGGCCTGATGTCACCTCCTCCAGGAAGCCTTCCAGAAATCCCAGAATGGTTTAGACACCATCCCACCATGTGTATCCCTATTATAGCACTGACTACTCTGTGCTATAACTGTTTTTAACTAGATCGGAAGCTTCTGGAGGGTAGAAATGTGTATTTGTATCCTCACCATCTAGTGCTGTACCTGGTCCTCAATAAACATTTGTTGAATTGTTAAATGGATGATTGAAAGAATGATTCTATGGATGAATGAGTGATTGTATTATAAATGAGCAAATGAACTAGAATAACTAATGACTTGGTGACTTTCGTAACCTGAACTTCATAAAGCTGGGCTTCCTTTTATTTTTCGCTGCCTCTTACCTGTTTTCTCCTGTTGAATCATAATTCAGAGCTGCTTTGCATACCCCCTCTTCTTACTTGAAGATCTTAATCATGTGGTTAAACCTCAAAACTACATCTTGGGGCGCCTGGGTGGCTCAGTTGTTAAGCGTCTGCCTTCGGCTCAGGTCATGATCCCGAAGTTCTGGGATAGAGCCCTGCATTGGTCTCCCTGCTCGGTGGGAAGCCTCCTTCTCCCTCTCTCACTCCCCCTGCTTGTGTTCCCTCTCTCACTGTGTCTCTCTCTATCAAATAAATAAAAAAAAAAATCCTTAAAAGAAACAAAAACCAAAAAAACCTCAAAACTACATCTTAAACCCCTGGAGATGATTGTCATTTAAAACTCAGTAGTATCTGAGTCTGAGTTTTCCTGGCATGCCCATTCCTTCTGTGTTGGGGTAAGAAAGGTTTATTTGTCTCTGATGACAAATAATACTCATTTACATATACTTTGTAAAATATGGAAATACATTTAGAAGAAAATAAGGATCTTTATTTCTATCACCTAACTATTTTGCAAAATGTTTGATATATGTTTTTCTAGTCTTCTAGGAAATGTGCATACATGTATATATATAATAGATTTGACTTTTTTCATAAAATGGGATCGTACTATCTATGTAATTTTGCATCTTGTAAATTTCACTTCCTGACAACCATTCCCAGTGCTATCACATATTCTCTAAATGTTTTTTGAGGAATGCATGGTATTCCTTTGTAGAGCAGAATTTTTCAAGTCATTCTTTAATTGTTTGGTATCTTTATTGGTACTTATTGTGGCTATTATATACGATGTTATGATGAACCACTTTGTACATAGATGTTTGAACTTTTTTTTTCTTTTAAAGATTTTATTTATTTATTTGAGAGAAAGAGAGAGCACACATGAGCAGGGGGGAGGGGCAGAAGCAGAGAGAGAAGCAGGTTCCCCGCTGAGCAGGGAGCCCAATGTGGGGCTCAATCCCAGGACTCTGGGATCATGACCTGAGCCCATGGCAGACGCTTAACCGACTGAGCCACCCAAGTGCCCCGATGTTTGAACTTCTGTTTATATCCTTTAGGATGGGTTTATAGAAGGAGAGTAACCGGGTCAAAAAGGGTAGGCTTTAAAAGAAAAAATCCTGTGTGTGTGTATGTAAACTAGAATGCATTCCAGAATAACTATTACAAAATATGTCCTCTCTGTTGGGATTTTCAAAATAGATTTATGGTTTGTATAGTTGAGCTGTTTTCCAGAAAGAAGAGTATCTGGCCAGGACTTGTTTTTCCCAGCCCTGTTGTCTGGTCATGTACTGTTTCATCTCTCATTGTGAGCAGGTGTTTCCCCAGAAGGAGGTCACCACCCTATGCACACCTTTAAAGATCCAGAGCCCTGGAGACAGAAGGTGTTTGGCTTTGGGAATCTCGGCCACGCTGGAGATGTGGGGGTGTTGTTTCCTGGGGCCTGATGGTGTGATCTAGAGGTGAGAGGAGGGGAGCTGGAGAACTAGGCCCTTTTCTGGGGTGTCCCATCTGCCATCACCCAGCGTCGACCCTCCTTTGTGCAGCGACTGTTTCCATTGTCTTTGTACTGCCTGTTGTACTAGTGATTGATCGATCGATCGATTATTGGGGTAAATATACACGACGCAAGATTTCCCACTTAACCATTTTTAAGTGCACAGTGCAGTGGTATGAAGTGCATTCACACTGTCGTGCAGCCATCTCCAGAATTTAATCATCTCTTTTTTTTTTTTTTTTTTTTAAAGATTTATTTATTTATTTGAGAGAGTGAGAGTACATGAGAGGGGGGAGGGTCAGAGGGAGAAGCAGGCTCCTTGCTGAGCAGGGAGCCCGATGCGGGACTCGATCCCGGGACTCCAGGATCATGACCTGAGCTGAAGGCAGTCACTTAACCAACTGAGCCACCCAGGCTCCCAGAATTTAATCATCTCTTAACGCAACCCTTATAGTGACTTATTTTTAATTCTGAGCAGCTCAGGGTCAGGGACTGTGTCTCAGGATCCCAGAAATCTGGGACTGTCTGTGGCACAGAGTAGGAGTCTGTCAGGGTTGATAAAGAGAGGGCAGAGCCTCTCTTTATCTGTACGTTAAATAGATACAGATCCCTTATGGGGAATCAGGCAAATGAGAAGAAAGAGCATTCCAAGCAGAAGGAACAGTATAGGAACAGCATGTGCAAAGGCACAGAGGCATAAAAGAACTCAGCATGGTTCCCCTTATGGGGAACAGCCACACAGAAGAGCCGGCTGTACGTTTGGGGTCTTCCCCGTTGCTGTGTGTGACAGTGTCCGCCTCTGCCATGGCCCCCTGACTCCGCTGTCCTAGAATTAGACTGCACAGGTGCCCTCTGCTTGTGCTTTTTTTTCTTTTTAAGATTTTATTTATTTATTTGTGTGTGTGTGTGAGAGAGAGAGCACAAGCAGGGGGAATGGCAGGCAGAGGGAGAGGGAGAAGCAGGCTCCCCGCTGCGCAAGGAGCCCAAAGCAGGACTCGATCCCAGGACCCTGGGATCATGACCTGAGCCAAAGGCAGACGCTTAACCGACTGAGCCACCACCCACCTGTCCCTGCTTCCTCTTCTTTTAGCCATTTCTGTCCACTTCATTCATTTGCCCTTACTAGGAACTAATTTTTATTCTTATCAATCTGAGTTTTTATGTATACACCTTGTTTTCCTGCTTAGATGATTTACTCCTGGGCAGCATAAAGCCTTGCACAATCGTAATATTACTGCTGATTACTGATATAATAGTTCATTGAAGCTAATGGACCATTAATTTTCTGTACCTCTGAGAAAGCAATGTCACGAATCAAAAAACACTGCCATTTAAACCATGACACACCATTGGTTCTAAATGCACCCTCATTTCACGTATCTTAGAATGTGAAAAAAAAATGTGTTTTTGAATGGATGAATCACAGTGAGAAATAAGTGCTTGTTTCATGTTTTGTTTCTTTGTGTATATCTGTATTATGTGAAAGACAGATGAGAACATTTATAAATATTCGAGGCAATGGCTTTAAGATTTTATTTCATGAAAATTCCTAATTAAATTTCCATTGATTCTCTTCTTGAGAATGTAAATCATATAACGTTCCCTTTGATTTTAGCCCTCCATTCTTTCTTAAGGTGGCTGTCCTCATTTTGTTTCACTTGTGTTTCTTTCATATTTTTGTTTTTTACTACAGATTTTTCAGCTTATTCATTCTGGGTCTTTTTTTTTTTTTTTTGTCTGAGTTTCCTATGGGAAGGGTGACCCTTGTTTTAAAGGCCTCCTAGAACCTTCTTGAGTATTTTTTTCAGGGTCCAAAAGAGTCTTATAATTATCACAAAGTGGCAGAAGTGATAAGAGCAAGTGTTAATGTCTTTAATGTCAAGTGCAAATTTCAGTGGCTGAAAAATTCCTTTTTCAGACTAGAGTATGAATATTTTGCTAAAGTGGCCCATTAGATGATGATTATATTAGTAGCTGGTTGGATCTTCAGGTCCTGGGAATTCACATCAACAATTTACAGTTCCTGCTGCTTAACTATGGGTAGCCTTCATGAACACCACTTGATCTATAGTGGCCTTAATTTATTCTGGGAACTACATTTTTTTTTTTTTTTTTTTAATTATACTGCTGAGAAGAGCAGGAACAAGAAAGCATGTTTGTTTTTATGTGCCCTCAAACCTATTTCTGCTTAAGCTTCTTGATTATTAACTCACTTGCCTTAGCTTGATTTCTTTTATGTGCCTAATCTTGTTTACACCCAGACCCTGAATTCTTATTTTTCTAGGCCATATTATTAATAATTATACAAATAGCTGGCATGTGTTTTCAAAGCTCACCTCGTTTTTGTTCAATGCCTCCTGACCTTGGGCACATTAAATCACCTGGGAAAGTTTAAACTTCCGGCCCATACCCAGACATATGAAGTTAGAATCCCAGAGTAGAACCCGGGCATCATATCACAGCCATGCATTATCTCATTTAATCTGTCTGATGACGCTGTGAGGCATACATTCTTTTCCTTATTTTATAGACGGAAACACCGAGGACAGGATTGAGTAACCCAACATTCGTGGAGACTCAAATCCAGTCTGTCGGATTCCAGAGACAGTTCTTTCCATACGTATTAGTTATGCGTTGGCACCAGATAGTCTCATTAGAACAAAGCAATTATGTTCTGCAGTATTTATAAAGGTAACTCTTTACTATCACTTCATGAATAGTTTCATAGTCCTGGCCTTTGTACAGGCATATATTGTGTTCTTTTCTCTTGTAATGGGCTCTTCAGGATGTATTAAATTTCCACCGGTTCAGGAGTATTCACCAAATAGGCATTTTATTAGCTCAGATTGTCCTGAATGATCCTGGAGGAATGACTTGTTCTGTTTGTAGTACTTAAATCGGTTGTTTGGTGGAAAGAGCAGTGTTACCATCCAACAAGTGGGTTTATAGAGTGAGCTGGTGATAGTTGTTCATTCGAGTGGCTCCCAGAACCCCAGGGATGGACATAAACAGTCCCGAGGGCCGGCCTTGTGAGTGTAAATCCACCAGAGAGGAAATGCGGAGAAGAGATGCTAATCGCGCATTCCAGGAAATGCCCAGGGAAGGAAAAGGGCAAGGAAAAAAAAAAACAGAAATAGGGGCTGGGGCAGCAACAGGGTTAAGGACAGAATGTTCTAGGGATGGAAGGCCTCTGATGTTTGAAGGAGAGAAAATTTTAAGGAGGAAGAGAGATGAAGCTGGGGGTGGAGGGAAGGTCCCGTGAGCCCGCATTCTGTGATGCCATGTTTGGCTTCAGAGAGGAAGATGTGTAAGTAGGTGGGTAGGGGAGAGGTGCACCTGACCTTGGGGATGATGAAGGAGTGATAGGGAGGTAACTGGGTGCACAAGTGGGCCAAGGTGAGGGTGAAGGTGGTGGGGACATCATGGGAGATGGTGCTGATAATTTAACAAAGCGGGAGAGACTATCTGGTGAGAGGGGGTGGCTTCAACTCCAGCCAGAACAGGAGGACAGCAGCCCTAGGGAGGAGGAGGATCGGGGAGCTGGTGGGCGGGTCGCCTCTGCCCTCCGCAGCGCAATAAGGCGCAGGGAGGCACAGCACTGAAGGTAATTTGGAAGTGATTATTCTTGTGCTAAACAGTCTTTAGATGATAAGAGGCCCCTAAGGCATTTCAATATAATTCAGATTCCAGAGGTGTTTCCATACAGGTTTTTAAGAATTCATCTCATCAAAGCATTAAGGCTCACAAAGCATATTCTCTTTTCTGGAAGACTAGTAAGGCTGGAAGGAAGATTATAGGCAACCTTTCCCTTTTGGAACAGCTTAGCTGAGTGGCTTAACTAGCTGACCAGCTTAGTTGGAGTGTTTGGTGGGTCTGTTAGAAGTGTTTTAAGGGTTTTGCAAATTTGATAGAAGTATAGTTTTTGAAATTTTGTATATCTCTATACCTTTTACTTGTATCTTGAGGTATGATATAATATTATTATATATGTTATGTACGTATATATATATGTACTCTTACCATAGCTCAATGAATTTGCCCAGACTGAACACAGTTATATAACAATACTGAGATCAAGAAACAGAACATTACCTGCCCTTCAGAAAGGCTCCTCACCCCTTCTACCCCTTCTCTTTCCAGTCTCAAACCCCTCCCAGCAAGGCAATCCTCATCCTGACCTCTAACAGCCGAAGTACTAAATTAGTGTGTGCAATCATGTCAGACACAAATTTGAATACGATGGGGACCACCAGAGTGTTAGCTTATGTGGCTGGGGTAACTTTGTTTTTGTGCAGATCTTAAAATAAGATGGCTTTAGCCGTCTTCTTGAAAATGTGGCATGAATTAGGAGGATTGTGGCTTGGCACAGTCTGGTGACTTCAGATCTGCTCTCTGCTCTCTTGACCTTGCATAAGCTGCCCCCAGTTCCTGTGCTGGCTCGTTGGGCTGGCTCAGATGTGTTTGCTTAGTGTGTGTGACACATCCATGGGTCTCTGGGAGCCTGGTGTGCTACGGGCAATTCTGGGGTTTGTCTCAGATCCTTGGTGCCCCTGGGCCTCTGCATTCATTCCAGGGAACACAAGTGATTGTTAGGTTACTTAAGGAACTCTTAATCCTTTTATTATTTTTTTATTTTTTAAATAAAAATTTAATTCTAGTATAGTTAATGTACAGTGTTATATTAGTTTCAGGCGTACAGTATAGTGATTCACCAATTCTATACATTATGCAGTGCTCACTATGGTAAGTGTACTCCTAATCCTCATCACCTGTTTCACCCCTCCCCCCCACCTCCCCTCTGGTAACCATCAGTTTGTTCTCTGTAAGTTGAGTCTGTTTTTTGGTTTCTCTCTTTTTTTTTCTTTGTTCATTTGTTTGTTTCTTAAATTCCACATATGAGTGAAATCATGAGGTATTTGTCTTTCTCCGCCTGACTTATTTCACTTACCATTATACCCTCTAGATCTGTCCATGTTGTTGCAAATGGCAAGATTTCTTTCTTTTTTATGGCTGAGAAGTAATTCCTGTGTGTGTGTGTGTGTGTGTGTGTGTGTGTATCACTTCTTTATCCCTTCATCTATTGGTGGACACTTGGGCTGCTTCCGAAATTGGGCTGTTGTGGAGTAATGCAGCAATAAACAGGGGTGCATATATCTTCTCAAATTAGTGTTTTCATATTCCTCAGGTGAATACCCAGTAGTGGAATTACTGGATCATATGGTAATTCTATTTTTAATGTTTTGAGGAGCCTCCAGACTGTTTTCCCAGTGGCTGCACCAGTTTGCGTTCCCACCAACAGTGTAGGCGGGAGGAACTCTTCAATCTTAGGGCAAACATTTCCTGGTGCTCCTGTTTTGAGTTTTGAGCCTGAAGAAGTAGGCTCGTTGGCCTGCAGACTTATTTATTTTTAAATGTTGAAAGACTCACCAACGTTTAAAAACTGAGATTTCACAACAAAATGTGGATTCCAGTCTTATCTTGAGGTAACTGAATAGGCAGCCTCACCAAGCCCACTTTTATGAACCATGGCCCATGCTGAGGATGCTTCTTGGCAGCCCCCTTTGCTTGACCTCACGCCCCTTATTTTATAGAGATTCGCTCCTAGTCCTCTTTTCTCCCTGGCTTCTCTAGGCACGTGTGTTTAAGAGCCTTCTGAGGTTGCAAAGTGAGGAGTTCAAGAAATGTTACAACTTTTTGTTAAGTTTGTTTTAGAGCATTCTCAGTATTGAGCAGCTTAACTATTTTTCAGCAAATATGTATCTAAATCATGGATCACAAGCTTCCAGCCAGAATCAGCAGACATGGTATGGTATTTTGTTACTTTAAAATTTTTATTAATCTAACTTTTATTGAATAGGTTATACTTTCACATGGTTCAAAGTTTAAAAGGTATAGGTCACAAACTCAGATGTCTGCAGAGAGGAGCCAGGCAGAGAATAAATAAATGAAGCAGGTTGGTGGCACAGTGATCAAAGGACAGTAGGGGATAATGGGGCCTGTGGAGAAATGCCCTTTTAGGCATTACAATTTTATTTTATTTTAAAAAAGATTTTATTTATTTACTTGAGGAGAGAGAGAGAGCGAGAGAGAGCAGGAGCAGAGGGGGGGTGAGGGAGAAGCAGGCTCCCTGCCGAACAGGGAGCCGGATTCGGGACTCGATTCCTATGACTTGAGCCAAAGGCAGACGCTTAACCGACTGAGCCACCCAGGCACCCCTAGGCATTAAATTTTAAAAACTATGTGCAGGGCGCCTGGGTGGCTCAGTTGTTTAGGCGACTGCCTTCGGCTCAGGTCATGATCCTGGAGTTCCGGGATCGAGTCCCACATCGGGCTCCTGCTCAGCGGGGAGTCTCCTTCTCCCTCTGACTCTCCCCCTCTCATGCTCTCTCTCTATCACTATCTCTCTCAATAAATAAATAAAAACCTTTAAAAAAAATATGTGCAAATGTTGGTAAGAGTCTGAAAGTGATTGCCTGGGGGTTAGGAATTGGGGATGTGGGATTGACTAGGAGGTGCATGAGAGAACTTTCTGGGCTGATGGAAATGTTCTGTATCTTGCTTTAGGTAGTGGCTACCTTGTACTTTGATCAGATAAACTTCCTCAAATAAATTCAAAAGGCACAAATTACAAATAGCAAAGTGTCCCTCCCACCTTCTTACCTGGCCACCTAATTTCCCTCCTTGAAGGGTATCAATGTCTTCTGTATCCTTCCAGAGATTAATGCAAATGCAAACAAAATGTGTGTGTGTGCGCGCGTTGCGTGCATCCCTTTACACAGACGACTTTCCATGTTCACTGTTCTTTCCTTTTTCATTCAAGAACCTATCTTAGAGATTAGATTAATACTTAAGGAGCCTCCTCATATTGTGTTGCATATATTGCATTTCTGGAGGAAGTTTAGACTAATTTGAATCTGGGGGTTTGAGGTCAGGAGTGCACTGTCTAGGTCCCCCGAAGCCCTACCATTCCACATAGCCTCCCCCTGTGCTGCTTTGTGGTGATGGGTGCTCCTTGATGGGTCCTAAAGGCATATATGCGTTTGCTCTGCAAGTCCAGCCATTGTGCAGTCCTGACCTAAGTCCTGCTGGTGCTATGAAGGCCTTCCCCAAGCGTATCTCATGGTACTTTTGGAAATTCTGTTGCTCTTGCAGTCACACTTAATTGTCTTGCCACCCCAAGAATTTTCAAGTTCTTTGTGGCTATTTTTTTTTAATGTTTCTATGGCACCTAGGAATTTACTTGGTACCTGGTAGATACTCAATAAATAAGCGTTGACCCAATGAGACTAGATGATTTGACCTTTATTAACTCGGAGTTGGTGGGCCTTTTGAATGGTAGTGAAGACGTCAGAGAAGTCCTGCAGGTTTGTCTCTTTATTGTATGATGAGACAGCCATATAGGCTTATGGTCTCCAGAGTGGGGCCAGGAGAAAAATATGAGAAGTTTAACTTATTTTTTTTTTAAAGGTTTTATTTATTTATTTGAGAGAGAGAGAATGAGAGAGAGAGAGCACATGAGAGGGGGGACGGTTAGAGGGAGAAGCAGATTCCCCGCCGAGCAGGGAGCCCGATGCAGGACTCGATCCCAGGACTCCAGGATCATGACCTGAGCCGAAGGCAGTTGCTTAACCAACTGAGCCACCCAGGCGCCCGAAGTTTAACTTATTTTTAAAAATATCTATTTTGTATATAAAAATCAAGATTATGTTTTATAATCAGTCATGTATGGGTTGACCCTGACACCCTCGTTTGGTGGGTATGACAGAGGGCTTCGCATCACATACAGAGCATGAAGTATAGGAACACTGGGGATGGAAACAATGGCAGTGGGTCCTTTCTGTTTGCTGTCTTCCAGCAGCTTGGGGTGGACGGAGGTGTGGGAATGCTCTGGTAAGTGGATTTTCAAATTATATATAAACAAATTTTCCCTAGTAGACCAGTGGCTTAAACTGATTTGTTCAAGGGCGTGGAGACTTACAGAGCATAATTTAACAGTGCAAACAGGTGAGCAGGAACACTGAGCCCACGCCACTCCTGTTCCCTGCTGAGCTCTTCAGCCTGGTCACCTGCCCGGCAGACAGTGACAGAATCTCTATGGTCTCCCAGGGCTGCCCACACAAAGTACTCCAAGCTGGCTGAAAGCCACGGAAATGTACTGGCTCCCTATAGAAACTGTTTCCAAAGAAGGTCATGTCTGGAGGTCCTGGGGGTAAGAACTTCAACATATTTTTTGGCGGGGGGGCGCAATTTCACCTGTAAGAGTATTTTATATGATGTAGTAAGAAATTGGCCTCTGAATATTGATACTGAATAATGTCATTTATCACATGTTTACATCTTTCTTTCTTTCTTTCTTTATTTTTACATCATTCTTTTAAAATGTGCTTGTGTGGAGTGCCTGGGTGGCTCAGTTGGTTAAGCATCCCACTCATGAACTCAGCTCAGGTCTTGATCTCAGGGTTGTGAGTTCAAACCCTGTGTTGGGCTCCATGCTGGGCGTGGAGCCTACTTAAAAGAAAATGTGGTTTTGTGTATGATTTGTAAGATTCATAATATTAAAACAGTAGGCTTTGTGTGGGGTTTTAAAAAGCATGTGAGTAGAGGTGTGCTTGGGAATTTTTTTTTTTTTAAGATTTTATTTATTGGGGCACCTGGGTGGCTCAGATGGTTAAGTGTCTGCCTTTGGCTCGGGTCATGATCCCAGGGTCCTGGGATCGAGTCCCGCATCAGGCTCCCTGCTAGGCGGGGAGTCTGCTTCTCCCTCTCCTTCTGCCTCTGCCCCCCCCCTCTCTCTCTTACTCTCATGAATTAAAAAAAAAAAAAAAGATTTTATTTATTTGACAGAGAGAGACACAGCGAGAGAGGGAACACAAGCAGGGGGAGTGGGAGAGGGAAAAGCAGGCTTCCCGCTGAGCAGGGAACCCGATGCGGGGCTCGATCCCAGGAGCCTTGGATCATGACCTGAGCCGAAGGCAGACACTTAACTACTGAGCCACCCGGGCACCCCTGCTTGGGAATTTTTTAATGGGGAGTGTGTGACCTGTCAGTTTGGAGACCACCACCTGGGCTGGAGGCTGGCAAACCCATGTGTAGATTCCCGTTCTGTGTCCTACTATTGGATGGCCCTCGTGGATTCCTTAACCTCTCTAGCTTTAGTTTCTTCATTTGCAGAATGGGTTATTGGGAAAATTAAGTGCTCTAATCCCTGAAAGGTGCTTAGCACAAAACTTGGCTGACAGGAGACAGGAAATATTAGCCATCACCGATGTTAATAAATGGGTTTTTGTGGCTTTTCATTTCATCTCAGGGAAATTGATCAGCACAGGGGCCACAAATCACTCAAGGAACACAGCTGGATAAATCGTGATTCTATACTAACAGCCTTAAAAACAGGGAGATCGTGTAAAAGGGAGTGAGAGAGTTTACTTTTAGTCCCTCCCGCTTGGTGTGAACATGTTGATAAACCCAAGTGAACGTCCTCCTGTGCTTTTCCGGGACCAGTTGGGAGTGGGGCTGCCGAGGGTGCCTTGGGGTTGTTCGCAGGTCCTCATCTGCTGCTCTTCCCAGGTGGCCCTGGTAAAGATGCAGCACGTCGGTGGTTCTCAGCTGGGTAGGGCCACCAGCGGAGGCATTTTTTGTTGTCACTGTCGAATAGGGGGCACATTACAGACAGCTGGGGACCTCTACATGTCCCTGTGTAGGACTGCTATAAGGCATTTATTTATTTATTCATATATATATATATATACACATATATATAAGCTAAAGATCTGTTTTAGAATACCTTTGGTCTCTGAGAGATTTTCTTCCTGCCCCTATAGCCTAGCAAAAGAAGGAGTCATTGTATCATGACAGTAAAGTAGTTTAAAATTCTCACTGAGGATGCCCCGTGTTCCTTTTTTAAATGGTGTCAGTAATCAAGACTCTCTTTCTCTTAGAGGCCACTGATGCCTCTAGAGAAATCAACCAAGGCTTACATACCAGCAGAAAAAAAAAACATTTTTTTAAAGAACAAATTATAACCAGTGTTTAAAAGCAGAGAATAAAAAGCCCCACTCGGTAAATGTAACAATGAATATAGTATGTTATTTGGTTTCATATTCTTGTGCTGAACCAGTGGAGAAAAGGGAGAAGACAAGAGGCAGATGAGCACACAGCGCTACAGAGAAGCTGGTGAAGGATGGGGAGGGATGGGGGGGAGTAACAAGGGGGAGGGAGGTTAGTAAGAGATGGGGGAACTAGCTTACAAAGTGTTCTTTGCCAAGATTGCTGTTGATCTAGACTGGAGGTACATTTCAAAATTGCCACTCATATAAAAAAATTTATAATCTTATTTAAACATTGGTTCTTTTTTTTTTTTATTTGACAGAAAGAGAGAGAGAGAGAGAGCACACAAGCAGGGGAAGCAGCAGGTAGAAGGAGAGGGAGAAGCAGACTCCCCGCTGAGCAGGGAGCCCGATGCGGGGCTCAATCCCAGGACCCTGGGATCATGACCTGAGCCAAAGGCAGTTGCTTAACTGACTGAGCCACCCAGGTGCCCCTAAAAATTGGTTCATCTTAAAGGATGCTTTTAATATGTCTAGAAGAAACTGTGTTAGTAGTCTGGTTTTAAAGTGGAGATGGTCAGAAATCAGTCACAGTCTTTGGGCCGGATGGCGCATGTGAGTTCAGGCTTTAAATATGAACTGTACTTTAAATACCTAAAATTAACAGATGAAGTACAAACATAGAAAACCAAAAAGTCTCATCAGTCTCGAAAGCAAGGTAACCACTCTGTGGACCAGAAGTGGCACAGGACTGCAAATAGCAGGACCAAGGTCAGCTTCTGCCTGGTGGAGGGGCTTGACTGAGCAAATGCCACTGAGCACTAATGCAGCAGATGCTAACAGCTCAGGGAGAGCACCCAGACAGCGGCTGTCAGCATATAGTAAGGAGGTGATTAACACCTTTCTTTTGAGAAGCTCTGGGAACTGGCTGGAAGGACAAGGATGGGAGTCTTAGAGGTGCTGCTAACGCACTGGGTTCCTGGGTCCCATCCTCTTGGAAAGCCTGGGGAAAGGCCTGGAAATCCATATTTTTGTTTATTTATTTATTTATTTTTAAAAGGTTTTATTTATTTATTTGACAGAGAGAGAGCGCACAAGCAGGGAGAATGGGAGGCAAGGGAGAGGGAGAAACAGGCTCCCCGCGGAGCAGGGAGCCCGATGCGGGGCTCGATCCCAGGACCCTGGGATCATGACCTGAGCCGAAGGCAGACGCTTAACGACTGAGCCACCCAGGCACCCCTGGAAATCCATACTTTTTAAAAGATCTTCAGGAGATTCTGAGAGCAGGACCATGCGGAGCAACACTGCGGTGATAGGAAAGTCGGCTTCAGGATAGCAAGCTTACCAGTTAAACTGGCATAAGGATGTTTCACTTGTACCCAGGACCTCTTTGTATTTGAGCCCTTGAATTGATTGCTTTAACATTATCGTAAAATACACATAACCGAAAATTGCCATTTTAATTATTTTAAAGTGCAGTTCGGTGGCGTTAGGGATATTCACAGTGTTGTGCAACCATCACTCCTGCCCCCACCCCCGGCAGCCACTAATCTGCTTTCTGTTTCTCTGGGTTTGCTGATTCTAGTTATTTCATGCAAATGGAATCATACAATATGTGTTTTGTGTGTGTGTGTGTCTGGCTGCTTTCACTTAGCGTAATGTGTTCAAGGTTCATCTGTGTCGGAGAATGTATGAGTCCTTCATTCGTTTTTATGGCTGAATTATATTGCATTGTATGAGTGTACCACGTTTTGTCTCTGCATTAGTTGATGGATATTTGGGTCATTTGCACCTATTGACTGTTGTTAATAGCGCTGCTGTGAGCATTCCTGTACAAGTTTTTGTTTGAACACCTGTCTCCAGTTCTTTTGGGTATATTCCGAGGAGTGGAATTACTGGGTCCTACGGTAATTCTGTGTTTAACTTGTTGAGCACCTGTGAAACTTTTTTTTTTTTAAATAGGAATCTCCTAATGGGTGTGAATTGGTATCTCATGGTAGTTTCTCTAATGACTAATGATATTGAACATCGTTTCCTGTGCTTGTTGGCAGTTATATTGCTTTTAAGTTCAAATGTATTCACGTGGGTGTTGTTTGCATCATGCAGGGTAGTCCTTTTGTATGTTGTGACTGAAGATGCAGACAGACCGGGGTCCTAGTCCTGACTCTCTTGCTGGGCTTGGGGCAAGCTAGAACTCTCTGTGCCTGCCTTCCTGTCGCTGAAGCACTGAGGGGACCTTTCCTACCTTCCCGGCAGGGCTAGGTGAGAGTGCAGGGGTACGTGTGAACCATCTAGGAACAGAGGGAGCTCTTCGTCATCATCATTTTCACAGATGAGGAGATCTCTTCTTATATTCATGCTTCTTTCTTGTGGGTCTAACTGCAGTCCTCGGTGATTGAAGAGAGACTGCCTGGAGGGACACATTTTAGTGGCCCGTCCACTGAGTGAGGCCCCAGGGAGCCATTTCTGAGTTGCTGGGGGAAGCAGGTCCTTTGGTCCTTTGTATTCCTGCTTGGGTTTTCCTGCTTCTGGCCCCACCTCCCGTTTCCCCTTGCAGGTAAGGCAGTGAATGTATTATGGGCACACTGCCCAGGAAAGCTCACCCCTGGGAAAGTTCCCAACCCTTTCACGGATCCCTTCTTGGGGCCTCCCCATGGGCCTCAGCATCCTTAACCAAGTACAGAGTCTTCCCGTGGCATTACTCCTATGCGGTCCTGATGCGAGCTGACCCTGGAAGCTCTTTTCAACGCCCCTATGGATATAGGGTCCGAGACGTTATCCTTACTGTGTCGTTCTTTTACATACTGTGTAATGCACCCCAAGTTGATAGGCCTGTGTTGGGATGCCATGAGCCTAGTTTTCAAGTTGGGAAGCCATTTTCAATGAATAGAATTCTGGTTTGTTGTGTAATTATAAAGACTTTTGTGCATAGCTATTCAAGAATGATAATCTGGAAATGTCCGTTGAAAACTCTTGGGTGCAATTTAAGATCCATCGCCCCAGAGAGGTAGTGCGGTGCTGTGGAGAGAGCAAGGGGTTTTGGCAGCAGAGGGATCAGCTGGCACAGAGGGGTGGTTATCGAGGACACAATCCTGTAGGCTCAGTTGACCAGTTGGCCATTGCAACATTTTTTCTTTATTGTGGTAAGATACACAGAACATACAATTTACCATTTTAATAATTTTTAAGTATACGGCTCAGTGGCATTCATTGCAACATTTTAAACATTTCCTTACTCATGGAGTTCGGTGTCCCTCCTCATCATCCCTGGAGGTCACATCTGATGGCGGGGCTTCTCC
>NC_138380.1:13214463-13250255 GCF_054177405.1 Leptonychotes weddellii
TACTGTTTATTAACTTCTCTGAGTATGGGACAGGGAAGAAAAAGATTCAGGTTCTTTTTTGCTATTTTCTTGAAACTCTGGTTAAGGGGTTTGGGAAAAAGTGAAATTGACCATCATGTTTTAAAGTTATTTTAGTACTTCATTCATCTCTCCTTGGGAAGGGACTAAAATAAATGTACTGCTTTGAGATATTCTGACATTTTATTTCCTCCTCCTTTCCTCCTTCATAATTCTCATAATTTCCAAGATTTCCTTTATTTTTTATTCACTATCTTTTAGGAACTTTGAATTTAAGAGAGAGTCAGACAGACATAGGCTTTATTCTATTATGCGCAGAATTAGTAATTTATCAATAATCTTTCTAAAGAACAGTACAGAAATGAACATCTTTGTATTGAATTAATCAGGTGACTTAAGAAATGTTCTCAAACACACACAAATATGTTATTATGTAATCATGTTATTGTTTCAGACACCAAATAATAATTATTCCTTCTGTGAGTATTTCTCAAAAGTGTTAGGAATATCTTTTAATTAACACAGGCTTAAATAACTTCCAACCTCCCTAATGAAATAATGGATGTAAGCAATAATCATCTTGACTATTTAATCATTAGGTGAAAAGTTGATGAAGAGTCTTACCATGTTGGTAAAGCAGACTGTCACCACCTAAAGCCCCTGATCAAGTTTAGCGTCACTCAACGTGGGATAGCCAGGCATCAGTCACCTCCTGAAGTGTTGCCATGGGAAGTACAAAAGACCACCTAGAAAATATTCTTGCTAAAAATATTAATCCTGAATCTAATGAAGGCTCTCGATGTAATGACCAGTTTATAGAAAATTTGGGGGTTAGAAGAACATGTTAAATGACACCATGAGAATATAGTTAGCCAAATATGGAATATGGGCTGGCTATGGGGACAAATGACCTTTTTCTTTAACAAGTAAATTGTGAGAGCTTAAAAAAAGAAAAAAGGAGGAGGAAACTCTTGTAGAGTAAGAGAGACTTAGGAGACACATCACCCAAAGCAGTGTGTGTTCTTGGTTTGGATCCTGATTTGCAAAAAGCAATTGAACAAACATATTTGGAGGCCATCAAGGAGAACTAAGTATGGAACATGTAATTAGATGATATTAGGAATTATTTTTAATTTTGTTGGCTGTGATAATGATTGTGGTTATGGTTTTTTAAAGTGTTTATCAGAGTATTTATTGGTGAAAAGAATAGTACGTGGGATTTGCTTTACTCTTGTTAAAAAAAAAAAGTGGGGCATATAGGAAGAGAACATGGCCAAGAGTTGGTGTTGAAGCTTGGTAATGGGTTCTAGTCTTTCTGTTTTTGTGTATGTCTGAAAATTTCATAATAAAAAGTTTAAAATGCTGAAATTGGTTTAGTGGTGGCATTTAGACACTTTAAAATAGCAAAAACAAATATAGAACTCTGTACACTGGTAAAGCCTCAATTTTGGAAAATTGCCTTTTGGCTTATCTACATATTTGGTCTGGTTAGTTTCTTGGCAAATTAGTATTTACATTAACTTCATGTTATTCCTCACCCTGGAGTCCCACGGAGCCCTCAAATAAACCAAGAGAAGTCATAATTATAGATACTTAGAGAGTTAATGCTATGGATAATTGCTAATCAGTAGGCTCTTCATACCAATAAGCAGGCAGAAGAGGGGGTTTGGGAAAGATTGTCAGTGAATGGAAATAAACTAAGTAAGGATGAGAATAATTTGTGTGCTTGACTGAATTGGATTGTAGAAGGGTATGTAAATAGCACTCTGTCTGGTATGATTACTAAAGGTCGCCCCTTCTGATTGCTGCAGAAAACTGGGTTCTCTTGCCGCCCCTTAAATGAACTAGAGTTACAGGAGTTGAACTTTTTTTCTCTCTCTCTCCCTTGATGGGGTCATTTGACTTCAGTCATCATCTTTCCGCAGAGAATCACCAAATCTGTCTCCCCAGCCCCAGTGGCTCTTTTGAGCACTAGAATCACATTTCTACCCACCTGGGGTTGACTTCCTGCCTTCTGCACCAGCCTCGCCCCCAGCCAGACTCCCCTCGCCGGCTCTGTGCCCCGCACACCAGCTATATTCACATCTTTCGACATCTTTCCTGCCTCAGGCTTTTGCGTGCACCATCTCCTTTGCCTGGAGCAATCTTCCACTCTCTTTTTCTTCTGGCTTCTCGTCTTCTAGGTGTTGGCTCAGACACAGCCTCCTCAGGGTTGATCTTCCTGATCTTTGCCCATCATTCTGGGTCTCCAGCATCTTCCTCGTTTCCTTAGCAGCCTTCTGAGTTTGTAACTCCTGTCTCCTCTCCTCCAGTGTGAAGTCCCTGAGCAAGCAGGGGACCATTCTGGCTTGGTAGAGTTCTGAGCAAGGAGTGATAAGGACTCAAACTCTTTTTTTTTTTTTTTTTTTTTTTAGGACTCAAACTCTTAAGTAGTGGTAATGGGGATGAGGGATCTGAGAGTTCTTGGAAAGACCCTGCCGTGAGAATGAGTGTGAGCTGGCGTGGAGGGCTGGTCAGGGGGTTCTTAGGGGCAGATACTCAGGTGGAGTTCTCTGTAGTGGGCAGTTGAATCTGTGACTCAGAATCACCTTGGACTTCTTCTCTCTTGCCCTGTCCATCCCGCCAGCTGCTGAGTCTTGCAGGTTTTACTTTTGTGTATCTCTCTGACTTGTGGCTTCTTTTCCTTTCCTGTGTGATCATGCTCTGTTCCTGCTTGCCCCGTTGGCCGTGTACCTGAGCGTGGGATGGATCACTGTTTCCTGCTTCTGTCACGTTGCTCTTTCTGCAGGGTAGCTGCTAACAAGGCCCCTTTGCTCAAAATACCCAGTGGATCCCCATTGCCTACGGACTTTCTCACATTCCTCAGCCACCTTTTCTGGTCTTCTCTGCAGCTGGTTGGAGCCGCTACTGTTTGTTACCCAAACACATCCCACATTGTCCAGACTTGGAGCCTTTGTCTATGTGACTGCTTCTAGCCAGAATGGCTCCTCTCTGTCTTTTAAGCCTCCTGCCCCCCTGATAAAATAGGAGAGCTTAATTCAGAGCTGAATTAAGGAATTGAGCCTGTAGCATAAGCTCTTTACTGTTCGTTGGAATTAGACCCACCCAGCGAGGCAGTGATGTCTCCTGGTCACTTAGTTATGGGCTTGTGCGTTTGCGTGGACTCGAATGGCTGCTGGGTCCTGTGTTTGGGAGGGAAAGTGCCTCTTCATGCTGAGTCATGGGATGTCGTGTGCCATTCCGGCCCTGAGTGTAACCAGAGACAGAAGATTATCTTTTTTTTTTTTTAAGATTTTATTTATTTATTTGACAGAGAGAGACACAGCGAGAGAGGGAACACAAGCAGGGAGAGTGGGAGAGGGAGAAGCAGGCTTCCCGCTGAGCAGGGAGCCCGATGCGGGGCTCGATCCCAGGACCCTGAGATCATGACCTGAGCCGAAGGCAGACGCTTAACGACTGAGCCACCCAGGTGCCCCGACAGAAGATTATCTTGAAGCTGATGGTGTCCTTTTCCCTGTTGTTATGGGGCTGTGTTTTGAATTAAATTATTTTAGAAACAGATGGCTGACTGAGAATTTTTTGCCTTTGTTCTTAGTGAGTTGGGAGTTTAGTTTGGCTGGTTTGGGTTGCTTGCAGTGCTGACAGCCTTGCCTTGCAGGTTGGTAAAAGAGGATTGCGTTTTATTTAGGAAAGAAGAGAGCAAAGCAAACCAACAACTTCCGATAAATACTCTGTACCATGCTTTGAATTAAGCCAACATTTCAATATCTTTATCTGCTCAAATGAGAAAATCATGCGCGAAGCCGATATAGTAGCCCCCCAGCCCCTTACCCATGAGGTATACATTCCAAGGCCCGTTTCCGTGGATGCCTGAAAATGTGGATAGTACTGAACCCTATATATACTATGCATACATACCTGTGGTAAAGTTTAACTTAAAAATTAGCATAGTAAGAGATTAACAACAATAACTAGTAATAGAATGGAACAGTTATAACAATATACTGTAATAAAAGTTATAGTTTGTACTGTACTCAGCCTTCTTGTGTTGATGGGAGATGATGAAATGCCTACGTGACAAGGTGAAGTGAGGTGAATGACGTAGGCATTGTGATGTCATGTTAAGTCTCTGTTGACTTTCTGAGCTTACGTCAGAAGAAGGATCATTTGCTTCTGGACTGCAGCTAACAGAAATTGTGGAGTGAAACCGTGGATAAGGAGATAGGGGACCAGTGCACTGATGTTTTAGCTGTCATAGTATGGATTTTTAAAAAAGCTTTGTGGTACCATTATTCAGTATTTTGTGTAGTTGTTCTCTGAAGTTACTCATTAGTTCTCTCCATGTTTTAGTGAAGTCACTCATTGTTACGTGTTCCCATCTCTAGAGGAGGAAATGGAAGGTGTAGCTAATTATCAGGGATTTCTCTAGGGGACCTGAGCAAGTTTGAGGTAGAACGGGACCCATTTCTCTGTGGAATGTTCTGGAGCTTTTGGCCCTGCTGTCTCCCTCTCTGACTGGGATTGTATTCTACTGGTGCTGAAGAGCTGTGCTTTTTATTAGCTAAAACTGAAACACCCTCCTCTATGGACGTAGTGGCCATTTGTCACTTTGGGAGGCCACCCTTTCCCTTTTCGAAAAATCTTTCATCATGTGAGGGTCAGAGAGGACTGCAGCGTTGATGAGGCAATGTGGCATGGGATTTAGGCATGGCCAGTGGGATCCTCCTCCCAGCTGGATTTTGAGCGTTGAGGATGTTTTGCCACGAAGCAGAGGAATGGTGGGTCCACTGGCAGCTGGGCCAGTGGAGACCCGACTTGGTTTCACCAGTGGACACGCTCGGCAGTGGGCTTCTCTGCTGCCCAGCTGCACGTGGCTCTTGTCTGTGTTCTGAAACTGATCTGCCTTGTCCGTTCTGTGGACCCTCTGGTCACCTTCCATTGAATTCCCCTCCTGCTTATGTGGTCAGAGCTGTTGCCACTGCAAACAACAGAGAACCCTGAGAAAACCTACAGCATAAGCAGAGGGGCCTATTTCAGGCCTGTACATAGAAAGTCAACACACGAATGCTCATTTTTCAGGTAGTGATTTTCAGGAACCCTATATCTTACCAGCCGAAGAGGGAACTGAGACCCAGGAATGTGACCTGAGTTACTCAAAGTTAGCAGTTAATTAACTGTGGTAGACCAGGGTAAGGCCCAAGGCCCCCAGGCTCTTGTTTCTGGTAATCCCTGCCCCATCCCAGCGCCTCTTGTTTGAATCAGGAATGAAAGATGTATCCTAGCCTCTTGGGCCGTTATAACAGAATGCCACAGACTGCGTGGCTTAAACATCAGACATTTATTTTCTCATAGTTCTGGAGGCCGTAAGTTCAAGATCAAGTGCCAGCAGTGTTGGTTTCTGGGGAGGCCTCTGTCTGCTTACAGATGGTGCCTTCTTGCTGTGTTCTTGTGTGGCCTTTTCTCCGTACCAGTGTGCCGAGAGAGAGCGAGCTCTGGTGTCTCTCCCTCTTCTCAGAAGGACACCGGTTCTGCTGGATCAGGACGGCACCCCTATGATCTCATGTAACCACATCCACCTCTGCAAAGGCCCATCTCTAAATACAGCCTTACTGGGGGTTAGATCTTCAACATATGAATTTTTTTGGGGGGGGTCACAATCCAGCCCATACCAGATGTGAAATATAGAAATATGGACATTTTTAGAAGATTTGATTTATTTATTTGAGAGAGAGAGTGCACAAGTAGAGGGAGAGGCAGAGGGAGAGGGAGAAACAGACTCCCCGCTGAGCTGGGAGCCTGACATGGGGCTCGATCCCAGGACCCCAAGATCATGACCTGAGCTGAAGGCAGACGCTCAACCATCTGAGCCACCCAGGCGCCCCTAGAAATATAGACATTTTAATGTTGTCTGTGACTTAGTAAAAGCTGAGCAACAAAAGATGTCAAAGGAAGATTTCTTCTTTTTTTTCTTTTTAGAGAGGGAGAGAGAGCGGGTTGGGGTGCAGAGGGAAAAGGAGAGAGAGAATCTTAAACAGGCTCCACGCTCAGCACAGAGCCCAATGCGGGGCTCCATCTCATGACCCTGAGATCATGACCTGAGCTAAAATCAAGAGGCAGATGCTTAACCAACTGAGCCACTCACACGCCCCCAAAGGAGGATCTCTAAAAGAAGTTGTGCATAGTATTGAGATCTTCAAGTATCAGGACTATGCAGTCAGGTACTTAACATTCACCCTGAGAGCTCATCAATGATTGTTCTTTGGGTGAGTCCCCATATCCAACTGTAGCCCAAAATGCTGATTTGGGAACAGCAGCTTTTCCTCACATGGGACGTGAAACCTGCTTTCTGGTTTTGGATTGTAGCTCCATGGGAGAGCCTGACGGTGTTGTTCATGTCTGTAGGCAGCCCTGCTCCCTACTCCATGTCTGTTTCACACATTCTTCACTGTCTCGGTGCACTCTGCCCTATGCTACCTCTGACCAGAATTCCCTTATGTTCTCACTAGCATGTCTATACAACTGACCAGTTTCTGCTCTCCCCTTCTCAGTCTGTCATCTAATTGAGGATCAAAGGCCACTTCCCCTCTGGATGCCATTTCTTCTTCCTTCTCAGCCACTGGGGTTCCTCACTTATCCACTGCCTCTTCCATCTCTTCCTTTTTTCTGGATTGTTCCATTGGCATTGCTCTAGTCCAGTACCTTTCAAAGGAAGGTCCCTGTACTTGCATTAGAATTGCCCATGGCCATGCCTAAATCCCATGCCACATTGCCTCATCAACCTTGCAGTCCTCAGTCTGCTTGTCATCTCACATTCCTGGTTCCCCCTGCTTCTCAGATTTCTCCTTCCTTTTGTAGGTTTATCTCCAGGCTCATATATCTGTTTGCAAACTTGATATCTCCATGTGGATTTCTCTAAAAAAAAAAAAAAATCTCAGGCTAGTGCTCTCAAACTTTAATGGGCACATGAATCACCTGGAATCTTGTTGAAAGCAGTTTCTGACCCACTAATGTCTTGATGGGCCAAAGAGGTTGCATTTCTGAAACATCCGTGGTGATGCTGATGGCCTGCAGCCCACACTGAATAGCAGAGTTCTGGAAGGAAAGACCACTCTAATGTAAGCCACCATCATCTCAAGCTTCGACTATTGTGAGCACATTACCAGTCTCTCCACATCTCCTCTTGCCCCCTGTTAACCTGCTCTGTACACTGCAGCAGGAGGGAATTTTAAAACCATTCTTCTGGTCATGTCATTCTCATGTTTCTAAATGCGTTTGATGGCTTCCCATTGCGTTTATGAAATCGTTATCCTCAACATCATGGCTTCCAAGCCTTGTGTGTTCTGATGCCCTACTTCCCTCTGACTCCATTTTGGGGGCACTTTATTTTTCCTTCCTTCTTTCCCAGACACACTGGTCTTCTCTGTGTTCTTCACTGGGCTGCATTCCTAGTTCTTCCTCCATCTATCCCACCCCACTGGACCTTGTACAGATCCCACATCCTCTGCCCAGGTGATACCGTGCAATGAGCTGGCCTGCAAAGTCTTGTCTTCCATCCAAGATGAGATAAGGAACTTAGACCAGAGCACGAATTGACCCTTTGTGGAGCATGCTTTCTGGTTCCGCTGACAGTTACATTTTTGTATCATGACCTACTCTCTGAAGAAGCCATGCATTGAGTTACATGCTGGCTCAAGCACCTTTTCTCATTCCAGGCCAGTAGTGAAAAGTGCAAACACTTTGAGTAACATCGGTCTGGGATACTCTTGTCCATGTTCATACTACATACTACATACATGCACATGTACACACATGTGCACACAGACTTTACACCTCCAGGCACACGTGGCTTTAAATGAGAAAGGCAAAACCTTAAAACTTTTAGAAGACAATATAAGACCATCGTTATGCCTTTTGACGTAGGGAAGGATTTCTTAAACCTCTGTGTTAAGACCAATGCATGTGAACCTCAGACAATAACAGAAAAGATTGGTGAATTTGACCATATTAAAATTGAGAACTACTGTTCATGAAAAGGCCACATAAAGAGAATCAGACAATAAGCTACAGAACTGGGAGAAGTTATAACTGACATTGGATTAGTATCCAGAATATATCAAGAATGCCTTTAAATCAGAAAGAAAAAGACAACCCAATAGCAAAATGGGCAGTAGAATTGAAAAGATATCAGAAGAGGCAACATGAATGGCTAACAGATATGGAGAAGGTGCTCGGTCTATTATAATCAGGGAAATGCAAATGAAAACCTTAAAACTCTTAAGGTTTCACACCAACCAGATTAGTAAAAATGTGAATATCAGGAGTCTTTAAGTATTGGTGAGAATTTATAGCAATCAAGTGTGGGAGTCTAAGTTGATTCAACTACTTTGAAAGATTACTTGGCATTATTTAGTAAAATTTCAGATGAACATCTCCTCTGACCCAGCAGTTCTTTTTTTTTTTTTTTTTTTAAGATTTTATTTATTTGAGGGCACCTGGGTGGCTCAGTCTGTTGAGCGTCTGCCTTCGGCTCAGGTCATGGTCCCAGGGTCCTGGGATCGAGTCCCACATTGGGCTCCCTGCTTGGCGGGGAGCCTGCTTCTCCCTCTCCCACTCCCCCTGCTCATGTTCCTGCTCTCGCTGTCTCTTTCTCTGTCAAATAAATAAATAAAATCTTTTAAAAAAGAGATTTTATTTATTTGAGAGAGAGAACGAGCAGGGGGAGAAGCAGAGGGAGAGAGAAAAGGAGAAGCAGACTCCCTGCTGAGCAGGGAGCCTGACATGGGGCTTGATCCCAGGACCCTGGGATCATGATGCGAGCCAGAGTCAGACACTTAAACCAACTGAGCCACCCAGGTGCCTCTTAACCCAACAGTTCTGTTCTCGTGCATGTGCACACACACACATGCACACATGCACATACATTCTTAAAACACAGGTGCACACACACAAACATATACAAATACATACATGTGCACATGCATGCTCAAACATTTATATTTTATATATACATTTGTGTATCAAAAGATGAGTAAGAAAGTTCATATCAGAAATGTTTGGGGCACCTGGGTGACTCAGTCAGTTAAGTGTCTGACTCTTGATGTCAGCTCAGGTCTTAATCTCAGGGTGGTGATTTCAAGCCCCACATTGAGCTTCACACACTGGGCATGCAGCCTACTTAAAAAAAGAAAAAAAGAGGGGCACCTGGGTGGCTCAGTTGGTTAAGCGTCTGCCTTCGGCTCAGGTCATGATCCCTGTGTCCTGGGATTGAGTCCCACATCAGGCTTCCTGCTCAGTGGGGAGTCTCCTTCTCTTTCTCACTCTCCCTTTTCCCCTCCTGCTCATGCTCTCTCTCTCTCTCTCTCAAATAAATAAAAATGAAATCTTAAGAAAAGAAATATTTATAAAAGCAACATTGACAGTAGTCCAACTGTTCATCAACAATAGATAGATAAATAAATTTTATAATATTCGTACCATGGAATTCATGTTGAAGTGAGAATAATTACATGCAAAAAATATACTTGGATGAACCTAAAAAAATATGGAGTGAAAAATAAGTTGCAGCAGAATATATGCAATATAATTCCATTTTGATAAAGTTTGAAAACACACCAAGCTGGAGAGTATGTATTCTTTAGGGATACACACATGTGGTAAGACTATAAGGAAAAGGAAGGCTGTGAGAAAGGCATAGTTCAAGAGTGATTCTCTCAGTGGAAGGGAAGGGGGGGGAGGGGTCCCCAGGGGATGCCAGAGGAAAGGGCAATCTTTTTTCTTAAACTGGGTGATGGGAACTCAAGTGTTCTTTGTATTATTATCTATATACCTGGCAAATATGTTTTTATAAATAGCATTTCTTATCTTGATTATTTGATAATAAAACCAGTACCAGTTGGAAGAGAGAGTGATCTAGTAGAAGGTATTAGTATACAGTTGGGTTTGGAAAAAGAAAGGGAAGGAAGATACTGTTTTCTAAACTAGGGAGAAAAATGGGAAGGGGGGAGGATGGTATTTGTTTTAAAGATTTATTTATTTATCCTAGAGACACAGAAAGAGTGTGAGCAGGGGGAGGGGCAGAGGGAAAGGAAGAGAATCCCAAGCAGACTCCCCCACTGAGCGCAGAGCTGGATTTGGGGCTTGATCCCGCCTGACCCGGAGATCATGACCTGAGCCAAAATCAAGAGTCAGAGGCCCAACCCACTGAGCCACCCAGGCAACCCCGGAGGATGATTTTAATAACGGCACTAAAATCTTCTTCAGGATAACCCAAGAACTGTAAAAAGAATAAAAGTCGCTAAACATTGACCAAATTGGGCAGTAGTTTAACTATCTGGTTTTTTTTTTTTTTTTAAGTCTTAGAAATCCTAGAGGGCAGGGCTCTTGTTTGGTAGTAGGCTTAATATCCACACAGAGTTGAGATGACTCCTTATGTTTCGAAAGTTCCACAGTTTAACAAAGAAGCAAAAGTAATGGTTCTATTTGGATTAAAGCTCTTCAGAGGTTTTTGCTGCTGGTTTCCCAGGCCAGCCCTCCGAGGACGTGTTGTTTTCCTAGCACCCAGGCCTGCACATGTGAGCTGTCTCCAGGGGGATGGTGAGGCCTCTCGGCTCTGAAGGCAGGCCTATGCATGGGCTTCAGTAGCACAAAATAATAGTATATGCTTTCAGCTCCTTTGCAATGTAATATAACTTGGCATGTTTTCCAACGTAATTTCTTTACTAGCAATTGTAATTAAATGGACTGATTTGACTAAGTGTGCTGTGGTGTGTGAGGAGCCTTCAATCACTGAGAATTTATGAACCTGCCTTCCCTAAGGCTGCCTAGGGCCCGGGTGCTATTTTAAGCAAGTCAGCTTAAAGTGCTTGAGCCTCCTTTGCGATGTGATGGGATCGACTAAGGTCTTAAAGGATCCATTCAGGTCGGAAAGTCCAAGATTCCATGATCGACTACTGTATTTGGGGATGATTTCCAGTTAGAACAATATCACTAAAAAGAAGAAAACAAAAAAAATTATCTTGCTTGGGTAAGACCAACAAGTTCCTAGAGACAGTTAGGCATCTCCCTTGTGGATTTCTAAAAACTTCTTAAAAAGCTTTATAAGAGATTTTTAAAAGCTTTTGTTTTTTCAAAGAGCTGTTTTAGGTTCACTGAACAGCGAAATTGAGCGGAAGGTGTAATTTCCTGTATGTCCTCTCCCCCTACACATGCACGGCCTCCCCCACCATCAGCATCTGCCAGCGAGTGGCATGTTTGTTACAAACTGTGAATCTACGTTGACAAATCATTTGTCACCCAGAGTCCATAGTTTATACCTTAGGGGTCATTCTTGCTGTTGTACGTTCTGTGGGTTTGCCTTGTGAATTTTTAAGCCCCGTGAATCCACACAGCAGTAGGACAGTCCCTGCTCTGTTACATACATCGTGGCAAGATGGGAGCCCAGGTGGACAAGGTAGGCACCCAATAAGTCTGTGTTGTGCAGTCTCCATGGGAGAAAGTGCCTCAACATGGGCTGTTCAGTGTGGCTGCAGACGTGGCAACTGCCTGAGAGAGACACAGAAACTCAGCGCCCACCCCAGCCCTGCTTTTGTTTTGTGAAGATTTTATTTATTCATTTGAGAGAGAGAGAGACAGAGACAGAGGACAAGCAGAGGGAGAGGGAGAGGGAGAAGCAGACTCCCTGCTGAGCTGGGAACCTGACATGGGGCTCGATCCCAGGACCCCGGGATCATGACCCGAGCCGATGGCAAACACTCAACCATCTGAGCCACCCAGGCGCCCCCAGCGCCTGCCTTTTAACAAGACCCCCGCCTCATTCCCGTGCACGGAGTCTGAGGAGCACGGGTATCTCCCTAGCCCTTTGCCTTTCTCTCTGTCGGCACAGAGACAGCCTTTCACTCGGGTGAACTAACACTTTAGAACTTGAAAATTGATCTCCAGGACTTGAAATTAGAGTCTATGAAGGCTTTTCTGCTGGGAGAGACTCACTGGGGTTTTCTAACCTCTTCCTGAATTAACTACAGAAGTAATTCCCGTGGCATCCCAGCTGCTGTCGCTTCAGAGCTGGTTTCTCTCTCCTGGGGTTTGGCCAAAAAAGGGAGGAAAAAACAAAAAACAACAAACAACAAACCACATCACAGCTAGGCATACCTCACATTTCTTAGTGGGAAGTGTTTGTTCCTCTTTTTTACTGTGCAGAGAATTTTTAATCTTTTTGACCACTTTGCCTTCTCTGTTCCATTGTCCTTTGTAAACAGGGTGGATTGAATTCTAACTGGCATCAGATACTTGGGCTTATAAATTAGCCCAAAAATGTTGCTTTTCTTTGCTGTTTTATCTCTTGTAGTCTTCCAGTGCATTTTCAAATATGTTTCTGATTCATTTTAAAAGGGATCATGCTCTCTATTCAGATCTTATATTTCAAAATAAATTAGATCATAGCAGAGTTTTAAAGCACACATAAAATGATTTGTCCTTAGAAGAACTTTCAAATCTATATGTTATATAGGTGGACAGAATGTTAATTTTATTACTTTTATTACTATAAATAGATTTATAACCGTTTACCCTTTACTGTGGAAAAGAACAGCTACAACTTACTTTACCATGGTTGTGAGAAGCATCGTGGTTACTTTTTTGCCCATGCTTGGAATATGACAGGTAAATAGTAAAAGTACATAGACAAGAAATCTTAGAGTGAGGTTGTAAGGAAGACAACAAATGCCTAATAATATTGAAATCTCTAAGAAAAGCTTTCCTTCTTTTATTCATTTTTATTTTATTTTATTTTATTTTTTTAAAAGATTTTATTTATTTATTCATGAGAGACAGAGAGAGAGAGAGAGAGAGAAGCAGAGGGAGAAGCAGGCTCCCCGCTGAGCAGGGAACCCGATGCGGGACTCGATCCCAGGACCCCGGGATCATGACCTGAGCCGAAGGCAGACGCTTAACCATCTGAAGAACCCAGGCGCCCTTTATTTATTCATTTTTAAAAGTCACATTACATAAAAAGGAGTGTGACCCTTTTAAATAAGCAGGTTATAGCTGGTGTAAGTTTATGACTTTCAAATGCTAATGGAACCAGTTAGAAATCTTTTGTCTAAATAAATATATGACTAAGTATCATGTACTAATTTTAGTGTATACACACAAAATCTATTCACAGACTTTTGTCTTAATCTTGATTTCCATTTCTGCTAATGAGTCACAAATACCTCTGGATGCCCTCTTTCAGTTTCTGTGGGATTGTAGTAAGCTATAGTAATTCTGTAGTATGTTTTTTAACCTCACAAATTACGTAGTAGTATTGTTCATTTATACCATCAGTATTGTTTAGACTTAGCCATATCTTTATCATTTATTTATCTTCTTTCTTCTCAGATCTTCCTTCTGGGGTAATTACTTTTCCTTTTGAAGTATATCCTTGCTTAGAGAGGCCCCTCTACTGAAGGTCTTCTGTTGGTATAATCACTTTCTGTTTATCAGAAAATGTCCCTATTTTAACAAATAGAGAGTATTGTTGGTTATTCAAATCTAAGATGTCAGATATTTTCTTTTAGTACTTTGAAAATTTTATTTCATTGTCACTTGGCTCCTAGTTCTGGGAAGTAGTTATGTGATGGTGATTAATTGCCAGTCCTTTCCTCTGACTCATTTACAGTTTCTTTCTGTCTTTGGTGTTCTGTAGTATCATCATCTGTGTAGATACGAGTATGTATGTATGTATGTATGTATGTATGTATTTATTTAGGGGAGGGGCACAGGGAGAGGGAGAGAGAATCCCAAGCAGGCTCCACACCCACTGTGGAGCCCAACACAGGGCTCAATCTCACAATCCTGAGATCATGACCTGAGCTGAAATCAAGAGTCGGACACTTAACTGACTGAACCACCCAGGTGACCCTGGATGTGGCTTGGGATTTCTTTGTTTTCCTGAATTGAAGGATTTATGTCTCTTACTAATTTTGGATAATTTTTAGCACTGTTTCTTTGAATATTGTCTTACCCAGCTCCCTCTATTATTTCTTTTAAAAACTTTTATCAAATGTATGTTGGACTGTCTCATTCTATCTTCCATACTTTTTTTTTTTTTTTTTTAGATTTTTTAAAAATTTATTTGACACAGAGAGAGAGATAGAAAGCACAAGCAGGGGGAGCAGCAGGCAGGCAGAGGGAGAAGCAGGCTCCCTATTGAGCAAGGAGCCTGATGTGGGGCTCGATCCCAGGACCCTGGGATCATGACCTGAGCTGAAGGCAGCCACTTAACCGACTGAGCCACTCAGGCGCACCCCCCCCCCTTTTTTTTTAAGTAGGCTCCATGCCCAGTGCAGAGCCCAGTGCGGGGCTTGAACTCATGATCCTGAGATCAAGACCTGAGCTGAGATCAAGGGTTGGATGCTTAACTGACTGAGTCACCCAGACACCCCACATCTTCTATACTTCTTAACTTCTTTTTAATATTTCTCATCTTTCTGTTTCTCTGTATTCCATTCTGTGTAATTTTCAGATCTATCTTCCAGTTCACTAAATCTCTCTTTAGCTATGTCTAAATTGCTATTTATTGTTTATTATGTATTGCATATTGAGTTTCAAAATTTTAACTCATATAAATTTTTAAAGTTTTTAAATTTAGGGGCGCCTGGATGGCTCATTTGGTTAAGTGTCTGCCTTCGGCTCAGGTCATGATCCCAGTGTCCTGGGATTGAGCCCTGCATTGGGCTCCCTGCTCAGCTGGGAGCCTGCTTCTCCCTCTGCAGCTCCCCCTGCTTGTGCTCTCCCACTTTCTCTGTCAAATAAATAAAATCTTTAAAAAATAATATAAGTTTTAAACTTTATTTAAGTAATCTCTGCACCCAATGTGGGACTCAAACTCACGACCCTGCGATTAAGAGTTGCACGCTTCTCCAACTGAGCCACTTAGGCACACCTTTATTTTTTCATTTCTAAATATTCTTTTAATTCTTTTTCAAGTCTTTCTGGCCATTTTTATATAGTCTCTTGCCCCTTACTCATGTTTTCAGTCTCCTCTTTATTATTATTATTATTATTATTATTATTATTTTTAAAGATTTTATTTATTTATTTGAGAGAGAGAATGAGATAGAGAGAGCATGAGAGGGAGGAGGATCAGAGGGAGAAGCAGACTCCCTGCTGAGCAGGGAGCCCGATGCGGGACTCGATCCCGGGACTCCAGGATCATGACCTGAGCCGAAGGCAGTCGCTTAACCAACTGAGCCACCCAGGTGCCCACCTCTTTATTATTTTAAGTGGATTAAACACACTTTAAAAAATGTAGCTCACATTCCAATATCTAAAGTCTTGGGGCGCCTGGGTGGCTCAGTCGGTTAAGCGTCTGCCTTTGGCTCAGGTCATGATCTCAGGGTCCTGGGATCGAGTCCCACATCGGGCTCCCTGTTCAGCAGGGGAGTCTGCTTCTCTGTCTCCCTGCCACCCACTCATGCTCTCTCTCACTTTCTCTCTCAAATAAATAAATCTTAAAGTCTTTACAGATCTGATACTATTTGGGTGGGCTTCTCTTGACTTTTTTTCATAGTACCTTACTTCCTTGTGTGTTTTGTAATTTTTAATTTTGCACTCATATTCTTGGACCTCTAGCTGCAGGACTACTTTGATGCCTGGTTTTCGAGTGTGTTCTTCTGGAGAAGATTTATGTTAACCTCTGATAGACACTGGAGACCTGGTCCACTTTAAATTATGATTCTAAACATACAGTTTTTAGGACCACACAAGTAGTATAGATTCCAAAGTTGGGAATGCTTTTTTTTTTTAGACCCTCACCCCCCCTGGGAATGCTTTTTATAAAATATCTGCATAAAGTCAAAGTTGAGACAGACACTTTTTCTCACTGTTCTCTGAGAGATGGGTATTTTTCTTCCTGATTCACTCTTTCCCTGAGAGTATGGCCCTTCTCAGGTCTGCATTTTTTTGGAGATGGTCTTCAGTTGGGTTCTTTACCTGTTCAGACCCAACACTCGTCCCTTATTCCCCTGTGGCCTAACCATTAGGCTATCTGGTCCAGTATCCCTCTATCCAATGACTGTAATGCTTGATGACCTTCCTAGTCCATCTCCTTCTTTGCTCCTGTGTTTAGCACATGTCCCTTTTTGTCTTGCAGGCTCATCCAGTCATGTAAAAGGATGTTTTTGAATAGTTACTAAGCATAATTAATTGTTATGATGTGGGAAGACTTCAAGATCTCCAGTCTGTCACGTTGCCAGGAATAGAACAGAAATAATTTACTTAAAAAAAAAAACAAAAAGAGAGCGCCTGGGTGGCTCAGTTGGTTAAGCGACTGCCTTCGGCTCAGGTCATGATCCTGGAGTCCCGGGATCGAGTCCCGCATCGGGCTCCCTGCTCGGCAGGGAGTCTGCTTCTCCCTCTCCCGCTCCCCCCTCTTGTACTCTTTCTCTCTCTCACTCTCTCTCTCAAATAAATAAATAAAATCTTTAAAAAAAAACCCAAAAAACAAAAAGAGTGAATTCAAGGTGATCTCTATAGTATTTCACACACTCATGTTCTGATGGACTGTTTGGATAAGCAAGAGGAGGGTATTATTATGGGTCATGATAGTTGCTCAGTCCCCAGCCTCTGTTGTAGTGGACAGTACCCTGTGCTCTGGGTCTTCAATAGGGGTTTGGGCCATTACAGATCCTGCCTCTGTATACACTGTATTTGAATGATAGGTGGAGATACCTCAACCACTTCTATGATAATGATGGCTGTGACAAGGATAAAGAATGTGAAAGTTTTGAGAGGACGATAGGATGCTTTTGGCACATATCAGAACTCGGTCCTCACCATTCATTCCTTTATTTATTCATTCATTTAACAGATGCTTATTGAGCTTGCACTATGTGTTGTTCACTGGGGTAGGCACTGGGAAAACAGATTGACGGTCCTTGTCCTCAAGAGGGTCACAGTGTAATGAGCGGACAGTTCATTTCAGTGAGGGATGATAAGGGATACGACAGGTAGAAGCCTCAGGAGAGGCACGGACTCAACTTTAGAGTACTAAGGAGGGAGGTGGTGTCTATGTGGAATCTGCAGGACCAGTAGGAGTGATTCAAGTGGAGAGCCAGGGAAGGGCATCCCAAGCAGAGGGAGAAGAATGTGCAGGGTCGCTAAGCCAGAGGGAATTTGGATTTGGGAACTGCAGGTAGTCAGGAAGGTGTGAGAGTGGAGCAGGGAATGATGAGAGCTGAGCCTGGAGGTAGTCGGGGGCCTCAGTGTGGGCAGCCCTAAACTAGGATCTTTTGAACTCTTACCTGGGGAGTGAGTGATGCTGTCAGACTTGTCATGTTCATTTCTCTTGAGAGCTGGCTCTTGTGGAAGAGCAGGAACGTGGGCTTGGGAATCAAGACAGGCTGATATTGAGATTCCAGCTTCACCTCTGGGTGATCATGTAACTGATGTAGTTACCTTCTCTGAACTCTCTTTCTTGTGTGATAAATGAGACAGAATGGACTAGACAACCTCCCAGGACCTCCTCTATATCCAGTATTCTGTGGTGTCATTTGCAAGTCAGAGAAAAAAATGTTAATGTCTGCTTACACACAAGCTTAAGTAAAGGTAGAGCTCACAGTTATGAATATTTGCAGATATTACCCTGAATGTAATTCTGGCAATTTCTGGCTCCCAAGTAGCTGTTTAACTTCTGTGTGTTGTACATATTCACAGTGAGTGGAGATTTTGAAACAGTGTTGGCAATATGACTTTGATTGCCTTGCAACTAACCCAGCTTTTACTTCCCTTGTAGATGAGCTCTTTCTGGAACAGCAAAACCTCTCTTTATCCTCCGTGGAGCTCATGATGAAGAAAAGCACCGTGCACAGCACTGCACATGTGGCCTTAACAGAAACTGCCCCAGGGTCCCAGGAAAGCAGTTCTCTCCACGTCATATCATCTCCATCCACCACTATTTTTGATACAATCTTTTTTAACCAAGGAACAATGACCCAAAGTATAGCAGATCACAGCATCTTGGTGGCAAATTATGTGTCGATGATGAGCAATGCGGTGGTCAGAGAGGATGATGAGATGGATAACTTTTTGCCAGAAGCTCCCTGGACCACTTCCCGCGTGGTTTCTCCGATTCGGTATCTCCCGGTCAGCCCGCCGGCGCTGACTCCATCCTCACCCATTATTTCTTTACAAGACCAACAGATGACATCAGCGTGGCAGAACACAATGCAACAACCAACAACGTATACCGAATCCCCCAGTCATTTCAGTGCTTTTCGGTCAGCTTTTCCCACATCCGAGGGCCTGCTTCCAACTCCTAGTAGGAACTTGGTGCTTTATCCTACTGACGCTTACGGGCACTCAGCGAGCAGGACTTTGCCGGAGATTGTGGCTTCAGGCACGGAGGAGGCAGAAACCCTTCTTTCTAGCTCTCTGTCTGCAGAGCCTCTGCCCTTAGGCAGTGGCCTGACTCAGCAGCCTTTGCCCTCCTGGGCGGAGGTCCCACCGCCTCCAGAGGATGTTCTGGCCACGGCCACGGCCAGATACCCTGAGGCGACCACAGCTGTGAGTCGTAGTCTAGAAGGAACCATCCTTTCTAGAACAGAGCCTGCCGCAGCTCTGGCACAGATGGCCCTTTCTTGTAGTGGCGGCAGCCCAAATTCGGCTTTGTTCTCATCTTCTCCTGCCTCCGTGTCCTCTTCTCCTCCATCAGCTGATGTTTCTTCTCACCCCTTTCTCCCCGGCAGCTCCGGTGAGACGTCGGAGCTGCCGGGCGACGCAGTGGTCGTCGCAGCCCTTGAGGACGACGCTCGCGGCCTGAGCCCGCTGTCGTCACTCAGACCGTCCACGGGGTGCGTGTCCTGCCGCGTGGCGTCGCCTCGGCTCGTCGCGTCAGCCAGCCTCCCGGGGGGGGAAGACGCGGGCTCGGGGGACGGCGCCGAGACCCTGTCGGTGACCGCACCGGAGGCCCGCGGCGGCGTCTCTCCGCCGAGCCGCGGAGTGGCGGACTTCCCAGAATTCGAAGAAGAGCCGCAGGACTTCAATACACGTTTCCCCTCCCGGCCGGTAGTTCCACTCTCTTCTCCCTCCGCGGGCGTCTCAGGAACGAGCGGTGGGGTTTCAGCCGAGGCGGGTGCGGGGAGTGTCGGGACCGGCCCGGTGCCTCCTTCCCGCGGCCACCTCTCTGCGCCGGCGTCACCCGATCCGGCGCCCTTGGGCTCCTCCTCTGTCCCCGAAACGCCGGGACCGCCAGGCGGCGGCGGGACGGCGGGGTTTCCCTGGGTCATCAGCAGCGTGCTGCCCGACTCGTCTGTCCCGCGCACCGCGGGCCACAACCGCCCCCCGCCCGCTCGCGGGGGCCCACGGCCTTCTCCGGCTTCCGCTCCGGGCGCGTCCGGGGAGCCTTCGCTGTTCCCTGACCCGGAGCCTGGCCGCTCTTCGGCACGTGAAACCGGACGGGCTTTGGAGTCCGCAGCCGGTTTTCTCTCAACTCCACCGCTGGAGCTCAGCAGCCTGGTCCCTTCATCTTCAGAAGGACTTGCCTCTCCGACTTTGGGGACAGCGAGTGCCGCGGCCGCTTTCGTTTCTCAGGCGTCCTCTGCCGCGGTTGAGACACTCGCACTGTCGGACTCTCTCCGTGCGCCGTCCGCCCCGCTTTCCGTTCCTGCTTCCACAAACTCTGAATTTTCTCAGCCCCGGCCGAGTTCAGACCTTCTTTTAAGTACATTCACGTTTCTTCCTGGCTACTCTGAAATGTCGCGCCTCTCAGGCCTCCCTTCTGATTCTCTCAAGTTCTCTGAAGCAGCAGCAGTTTCCCCGACAGGTCCCGAAGCTCATTTTACCTCAGCCCTCACTGAAACTACCTCCTATTTTGAGTTGTCACTCATTGCCCATGACTCTGCGGTCACCACCCTGGTGCCCTCCAGGTCTGAGCCCACCCTTGACGTTTTGACTCTTGGGACTCACTTCCCGTCACCTTTGACTGCTTTTCATACGACACCCATTTTAGCAGAATCTTCTCTCTTTCCAACTCCAACTCCAACACCTTCCAGTGACGAAGTCAGTGCTACGGGTGACCGCTCACCTGTCTTACCCTCTTTCTCCAAAGTCATTGCCAGGCCCACACTGCTGGTCACTGATGCGTACCTGTCGTCAGCATCCTTGTTTGTTTCTGAGGTGGTCCCCTCACCTCTTCCTACAGAGCCAATATTTGTGGGCCCATCATTCACACCCACAGAGTTACCAATGAACACCTCCACGGAACCCACCTCACCCAACACCAGTGCTGCCCCTGATCGTACTGTTGACAGCACCCCGAGCAGCAGAACTGCGAGTCAGAATCCCCCCGAGAGCAGTTCGGTGCGACCCCCGCCATCCCTTCATCCCGTGCCCACCTCCACTTCTGAAGCAACTGTTGGTACTCCGGCACTGGTCACCACCAAGCCGCCATATGTGTGTGATATTACAGTTCCCGATGCCTATTTGATCACAACCGGTAAGGCTCCACTTCAAGTCACCTCTTGGTTGGGGTGATCTTTCTAAGGTGCTTGTACGGAATGCCTCTGTGACATACAGCATCCTGGGAAAGAGCGGGGGCTTCGGCCCCAGGGAGCCCCTGGGTGGTAACCCTCACTCCTTCCCCTTTCTCCTGTGAGTTCTCTGGACAGTTAGTCTCTTGACCTCTCGGTTTCCTCAGTTGTCAAAAAGGATAACTGTGGTATCTACGTTGTTGGGTTATTGTAAAGATTTAAATGCATCATTGCACATAAAGTACTTAACCCAGTGCTTGGCACATAAGAAACACCCACAAAATGCTACATATTAGTAGTAGCACTAAGAGAGATAAAAGATTTAGATGGAGGCTTAGGAGCGTTTGCTAGGATCTTTGCCTTTGGAACTCATAGCCTGGTGGATGCGTAGATGGCACGATTAAAACAAAAACCTTCGTGTTTAGCTCAAGCAGATGCACAAATGGGTAAGGGCAACCGCTACAATTTCTTATTCTTTTCCTTGAAAGGAGGGAGCACTTTGCCCCTACGTGTTCCTGTAAATGTCACTTAGATCCTGAGATTCCGAGAAAGAAACAGGGAGCAGCTAAATGTCTGATCTCAGTTATAAACTTTGATCTCCACCCTGGTCCACAGCCCAAGTGACTGGCTGACAAGCAGCAGCTTCCCTTGTATCTGCCCAGCTGCTTTAGTCTCGTGAAATCAGAGCACGTTTGACGTCATATCTGTACATGTCCAGTGACTGTGGCCTGCTTGGTTGGGTTCTCCAGCTTGTTCTTCATCAGGAATGACAGGCTGCGTGTTAAGTCTTGCGACCTGTTAATATACTTAAATACAATATAATATTGATGTGCAGCCTGGCTCTGTGTGTTGTTGATTTTGGTGGGAATGGAGGATAGAAATGAAGAAAGGGGAAAGAAGTTGATAGAAGTAGAGGAGGAATGGAGTGGAGTGGAGAAGGAAGAAGAACAGGGAAACGTAAGGTGAGGAAGGAGAAGGAGATCATGCTGTGAGGTAGGCCATGCATCCTCTGCTCATCATGGTGGTGCCACCACCCTCTGAGGTCGTGGGGAGAAGCTGAAGCCTTTACTCTCTTAACTCCCTCCCTCCCCTAAATAAGGAACCATTTATTAATTCATTTGACAAATAATTATGCCTTTAGAAGGTTTGAGGGTAATCTACATGAATGACATGGATCTGACCTTCAAGGAGCTTAGATTCTAGTAGGGTAGACACAAGCCATGTTTTCTTGGAAGTTGTGATAAGAATGGTTGAAGCAGAGTTCTATAAAAGTGACTTTTGAGATAGATGATGAGGGATGGGTTTGGAAGGATGTGAATTGGAGGTGCACACTCAAGAGGGCTGTCGTCTGGAGATGAAGGGAAGTGTCCTTCTGGTGGAAGGCGTGAACACAGGTGGAGAGGTCAGACAGCCCAACAACATTCAGCCTGGCTGGTAATTAGACTGTGAAATGGGAGGAGGAAGTAATTATGCTAGGAGATGAGGTTGGGGCTAGTGGTGAACTTTCATCTGTGGGAAAACAGTAGTCCAGAGGAGAGAGAAGAGTTTCTCATAGACCTGATACTTTTCTTCCTTTTCTATAGCATTACTACATAGTAACCACAAAGTGGTCAGTTACAAGAAGCTTATTAAAAGAACTACTGAAAGCTTCTTTATTTCTTGGATTTCGTGACATTTATGATACTTGTAGGCGTAATGTGTCTTTTCAAATTTTTCTACAAATAATTAGAAACCATTTTAGAAGATCTCTAAGAATATCAGACATATATAGCCTGGATTAACTGTCATAGAGGATATACATTTAATGAATTTGGTGTTCTTTGTTAGGGATCCGAGTATTTGCAATAGCCTTTGGGGTAGAATTCACTCACTGTAAATGTACACTTCAACAGGTGTAGTAAATATGGGGATTTGTGCATAAGTATCCCTAGTGTTACATTGTATTTTTAAGTGGACAGGAATGCTGTCTTTTGCTCTCAGTGGTTATCTTTGAGCCCTAGGAAGGATCACCTCATTTAGAATCTTCATTTAGATTTGGCCTTGGTTTCTTTTAGTCTTTTAGTAATTATCAGAGAGAGAGGGTTGGGGTGATTACTTGTCCTCTGAAAGGGTTCTTTTTATGGAGCTCTGTCATAAAAGTAAGAGCCCTCCGCTGATCCGTGGTGGACTCTTGAGAGAGCACTTCACCATGTTTATCCTCTAGGGGGTGAGGCTGTGCTTCCTACCCAGGACCTGCCCGACCCTGGCCTCCTCAGCAGGGCTCTTTCGCCTCTCTTGGCCCAAACTAGATATTTGGAGAAACATATATTTGTTGTCGATGATCCTTTTTCCCCAAAGACCCTTGTGCTCATACCCTGACGTTATAGTTTAGATCTTACTTAGATTAACTAGAGAAGGTGTAGGTTTTCATGGTGGGTCGTGCAGACTATTCAGAGTAATACTTGGATGGTTCACCCTTTAGATGGGGCTACTTGCAACGTGTACTTCTTCCTTTGATCTTTTGGGTTTTTCTGTCTCTGATTTTCCATTCTGTCTCTCCATTCCCCAAGTTTAGCTTTTGAGATCTTTCCTTCCCTCCCTCCGGTCTTTCCTCTCTCCCTCCCTCTATTTCTCTGTCCCTCTGTACCTCCGTTCCTTCCTCCTTTTCCCTTCTTTTCCTTCCCACTCATTTTTGTCCTTCCCTTTAAAACCCATGTTGTAGTCTGTCCTCTTGGAGCCCATGTAGTCCAGGCCAAGTTGGCCATTGGTGTGTCAGCAGACACCGTCAGGGTGTCTGCATTTGTTCTAATGGTCTTATGAATTAAAAAAGCCCTTTCCCGTGTTTACTATCAAGGTCATCGATCAGTAGAGAAAACAACTGAATGTAACTTAAATGTTTTTTTTTAAAAAAGAATGGAAGATACAGAGTGATTCTGTCTCCAGTTTTATTTTTTTAAAGGTTTTATTTATTTGTCAGAGAGGGAGAGTGAGAGTACACACAGGCAGGGGGTGCGGCAGGCAGAGGGAGAAGTGGGGTCCCTGCCCAGGACCCTGGGATCATGACCCGAGCCGAAGGCAGACGCTTAACCCACTGGGCCACCCAGGTGTTCCCTGTCTCCAGTTTTAAAAATCAAGAATAGGAAGCAGAAAACCGAATAATAATTTCAAACGTATTTAGATTCTGCATTATGAGAAGTTAATGGAAGAGGAAAGAAAAAATAATAGGGAAAAGAAAGGGGAGCAGCAAGACATGTTTACTAAATACTGAGAAAGAGGCTCTCTTATTACACATTTTAAAATAGAATTTCTTAGATGTGGAAGGAGAGCTAAATATAGCTAGACTTTGTTATAAGAAATATTTTACTTCCTACATAAAATTTTAATACATGGGGATCGTGAAAATCTTTCCCGCCCCGTTATTAGTGGTGAAAACCCTTCCCTTACTGCATTGAAAAATTGAGGTAGGAGACCTCATTTTACAGGGGAAGATGTCATCTAGTTTTGCTGAGTAACATCTTAAAGTCTTTTAAAATATTACTGCTGAGAGTTTTAAAACTTTGTGTTTTACCATTAGGGGCATAGCCAAGAGACAGAACACCTGGGAATGTCCAGATCCACAGCCGTTCCCCTGTTCTTTCGTAGTCTGGGCCTGATTTTTACAAAATGATTTTGGCAGCGGCTGTCACAGTTTGGCAGAGCACAGGCTCTGCTTTGGGGACCAGAAGTGTGACGCCCACATTATTCATAATGAAACTAAACTGCGTTTGGTGGTTGGCTTTGGTTTGTAGTGCTGGCCAGAAGAGCTGTGCAGGAGTACATCATCACGTCCATCAAAGAGGTGTTGAGGATTCACTTCAACCGGGCGGTGGAGCTCAAGGTGGGTGCCTGTGGCTCGGGAGCTCAGGCTGAAGGCATGTCATGGTTCTAGAACGCTCCCTATCCTCTCCTCCCTCCTTCTCTTGGTGAACACCTGCTCATTCTGGGTAGCCACTCGAACGTCGCTTCATCAGGGAAGCCCTGATCCCACCTGAGGCCAGGTGTAGTCCACTGGAGGGATGTGTTGGCAGAATGGAACAAAAAGGCTCTAAGACCAGAGCTGGGGATGATGACGTGATGATTCCCTTGATTTACGTAAAAGGACTTGGATTAGAATTTTAATTAGATTTTAGAGTGAGTGCGTGTGCATATTTCTGTACACTTAGTGGGATAGAGATAGATTTCCATACACAGTGGACCCTGTGCTCCTACCCCCTCTCCCCTGATGAGGTCAGAAAGCCACGCTTTATACCTGCACCGTCCTGAACAGAGCCACGAGCCACATGTGGCTACTGAGCACGTGCAACGGGGCTTGTCTGAATTGAGACGTGCTGTAAGTGCAAAACTGACACAGAATTTCAAAGGCTGAGTGAAAAAAGAAATGTAAACCATCTAATAATTTTTTGCATTGACCACATGTTGAAATGATATTTCAGATGTATTGGGTTAAATAAAATTAATTTCACCTGTTTCTTTTTACGTTTTTTAATGTGGCTACTAGAAATTTTAAAACTGCATATGTGGCTCATGAACTTCTTTTGGACAGCCCTGCTCAACAGAATAAGTGTTCCTTCACATGTGGATTAAATACAACGACTTTGAATTCTCCGTAACTCATTATTCAGTTCGTATTATTGGCTGTTCTTTCTCGCTGTTTTTGCTCTTGTAATTTTACACTGTTTTTGAGACGGTTGGCAGATCTGTAAAAGGGATAACTAAAATAAAATTTTGATTGTCTGTGCAGCCCTCCCCCTTCATTTAAAGCTACCTGTTTATTTTTTACCTTACTTGCTCTGTTGTTTTTCTACTTCATGCAGCTTCCTTTAATTTTGAGTTACAGCCCTCTCAAATTTGATAATTACTGTCTTTTGTGTTTTTGTAAATTTTCATAGGTTTATGAACTATTCGCTGACTTCACTTTCCTGGTAACATCGGGGCCTTTCGTTTACACGGCAATATCAGTCATAAATGTACTTATAAACAGTAAACTTGTACGTGACCAAACTCCTTTAATCCTGGCTGTGAAACCTTCCTTCCTTGTGCCAGAGTCCAGGTTCCAAGTTCACACGGGTGAGAAAACCGAGCATAGTTGTTTTGATTGATTTGTAAATAAAATTTTATTTTATTTTTTACATTGTTAAAAAATTGGGGGAGGATTTTAAACAATTCATTTAAATTAAAAAAAGCCTTTATAATTACAGAAGACTTCTAGCATGTACAAAAGGGCACAGAATAGTTGAATGAGCCTCCATGTACTCATCGTACGGCTTCAACAATTTTCACCTCCTAGTCTGTCTTGTGATACATACCTACGTGCCCTCCTCCCACATTATTTTGATACGGCATCATGTCATCTCACCCATAAGTATTTCAGCTCATGCCTCTAAGAGATGAAGATTATTGAATACACTCACACACACATATCCACAGTTGAATATGTTCCCATTGTTCCATCTATCCCCCCACAGTGTTTTTTGAGGAGTTGAGAGTATTTTCACATTTCATACTTGAAATGTTTCAGTCACTTGCATCTTTTGATGCTCCCATTGTTATCTTTTTCCATTTTAAAAGATACAAGTCACCTTCACGTTGTATGTATTCATTTGGGGCAGAGTTGGTTTTCTCCGTTTCCCTACTAGGAGACCGCTAAATACTACCTCTCAGTACCTAATCCCATGCTATGGAGGCGTTTTTTGAGTTAGATAGTATTTTTTGCCTCCTCATTCCTCAGTCCTAAACCAGTGCCTGGTTCATGGGCCTGTGATTGCTGTCCTCCTTCTAGTTCTTCAGTTCGTGCCTCAGAGTGTGGATACCAGCTTCTGCAACTTCACCCAGCGCATCGAGAAAGGCCTGATGATAGCTCTTTCTGAAGTGAGAAAACACCACCAGGGGACGCATAACTTCACCGTGCAGGTGAGAATAGCACTGAATGCAGAACAAGGTGCTTTGTCCTTTTTTTTTTTTTTTTTTTTTTAAAGATTTTATTTATTCGACAGAAAGAGACACAGCAAGAGAGGGAACACAAGCAGGGGGAGTGGGAGAGGGAGAAGCAGACTCCCCGCCAAGCAGGGAGCCCGATGCGGGACTCGATCCCAGGACCCTGGGAAGACAGACGCTTAACGACTGAGCCACCCAGGCGCCCCGGTGCTTTGTCCTTTAAAGAGGAACTTGTTTCACATGTTTGTTGAGGCCACGATTAACTCTTCCTCTCATGGAAGAAGTTCAGTTCACATGAATCGAGGTCAATCTCTTTCCGGGGCACCGAGTTCACGTAGTGTGAATAGGCTAGGCGTATTTGAAGATTACGGAGCAGTAGGATGACCACGGAGCTCAGGTGTGGTGAGCTGGACAGAGATGAACATATGCCGGAAACACAAGAATGTTCTAAGAAGGAACGGTATCAACCTAAATACCCAATGGGGGAGTGCCTCAGTACACGGTGTTTCATGTTATGAGGTACCACGAAATGCAGTGCTTCACTCTAAAAACAGAATCTAGCCACTCAGGAATGAACAGGCTTTGTGTGTATTGTATGGAAACCCCTGATGTTGTTATATTTCTTTGATATTTTTTCTCCGTATCCTTTGTTCTCTCTTTCTAGAATTTATATTAAATTTTTGTAAACTTGGAGCCACGTTTCATAATTCTTATGTTTTCTTATAATACCATCTCTTTTTAAATTCCTAAACTTTGTCCTCTGAGTCATTAATTTCGTCTTCAGCTCTGTCCATCATGTTTTTCAGTCCCTCTGCTGAATTTGCTCTCAGCTGTCATTTGTTTGTTGTTCTTGGCTCCTTTTTTCATGGTGATTTCTCCTACAAAGATGCAGGATTATTTTGAATGATGATGCAAAATCACCTAGGAAGTCTCCGAGGACATTAATGAGCATTTGTTAAAAGTTGCCTTCCGGTTTCCACGTTGTCTCTGTTTTCTCTGCAGCCATTGTTCTCTGTTGATCTTGGTCCTTGGCGTTCGGGCTCCTAGTTTTCCGTAAATATTTGGAGACCTTTGGTTAGTCGCTGTTAGGAGTGAAGAAGCAGGTTGTTAATTTTGGCCAGCTCTCCCATTCAGCTGTGGTGTCTGTGTCTATATCTGCCCTGTCTCCCGATGGGACGATTCCCTGGAGCACTGGGTCCCAGGCAGAGGATGAGGATGGTGGGGCAGCCTGGGACCCCTGCCCCAGTGCAGGATAAGGATTTCTGGGGATGGAGTGCTTCAGTGTACTTTTTGCAGCAAAGCTGCCCTTTCTTTCATTTTCTTTCCTTCTCTGTCTCTTGTGTGCTCTGGTGGATAGAAGTCTCTACCCTCCTTCTTAGGGGCCAAACCCACACAGTCTGTTAGCCTGCTCTGACGGGGAGCTCCTTTTCCTTAGGGAGCGGTTCTTTGGGCAGGTCAGGGTGCAGATGTGGCTTGGCCGGCACTTCTGTGTTGCCTTGCCTGTGGCAATTAGAAGGGAAGAAGAGGGAGAATCAGCTCAGCTCTTTGGTATACAGGCATTGATTAATTGTACTGATTGCTGTTCATGGCCTCCTCTGGTGTCCGTTCCTGCAGAGTTCTCCCGGGGCCCTGGGGGAACCGGCTCTCTGCCCCTGCGCTCCGTGCCTGTGTATGATTTGGGTCTCAGTTCCCTCAGTTCTGGTTTATATCATTATGAACCCATCCTCTCTCCATCTTCCAGGAATTTGACAGAAATCTCTGATTTTCTTCCATTCTCAGAGCTGTTGTAGATTTACTCCCCTTTGTTCAGCTTATTATTTCAGGGGGATTTGGGGTGGGAGGGGCGCGGAGGGACTATAAATACATGTGTTCAGTTCATCACTTCATGGGAAAAACATTTTCAGTAAACTGAGAATTTTAAGTATTGCAGACGGGAACCAGGTTGTGGAGCTAGTTCGTTCCTTTGAAAAACGTTACCTCCTTTTAGCAAAAAAAAAAAAAATCAATGAGAGAAATTGTGAGAGAGAAATCATCGGCTTTTAGCTCAGTGTTTTGCTTTCTTTTGGAAGCTTATCCCACCTTCCTTCTTTTTAGATCTTGAATATCACCATGGGTGCTTCAAGGCCAGCTCCTCGGCGGGGCCCGGTGAATATTGTCTTTGCCGTCAGGGGCACGCAGGGGTTTTTGAATGGGACAGAAGTGAGCCAGCTGCTCAGAAACTTGAGCGTGGTGGAGTTCAGTTTCTACCTGGGGTACCCAGTGCTCCAGATCGCCGAACGTGAGTACGGCTCTCTCGCAAAGTGCTGGGAAAGTGGCCGCAGGTATTTTCATTGCTTGGGCCTCTTTTGAAATATTTGGCTGAAGTCCAGAGTATAAATCAGATAAAATCGGAGCATCTCAGAGTCAGTTCAGGGTGGGCCTCCAGAGCCCTCCTCACCCACTGGCCTTGTTTTATTATTGTCCTATGAGAGTAAAGGGCACTGGTAAAGCCTACACAAGTTCTGGAAAAGGTAAAACCAGAGGCATAGAGAACAGACCTGTGGTTGCCCGGGAGATGGGTGGGAGGAAGGCTAGACTGCAGAAGAGTAGCAGAAGGCAACTTCTGGGGGCTGATGAGCCTGTTCTGTATCTTTAATGTGGTGGTGGTTATGCAACTTTGTGCATTTGTCAAAAGCCATAAAGCTGTACACCAGAAAGAGTATATTTTACTGCATGCACGCATAAAACTAAAAAAAGAAAAATAAAACAAACAAAACCTTTCTTCCTGGCTGAAGCGATTAGAATCACGGTGCAAATGGAGCGGGGTGGGGGTGGGGAAAACATTTACTTCAAAAAACAGTAGATCCCAGGGTTGAAATCAGGCCAAAAAAACATCAAATTCTTTTTTTTTTAAATTGTTATGTTAATCCCCATACATTACATCATTGGTTTTAGATGTAGTGTTCCATGATTCATTGTTTGTGCATAACACCCAGTGCTCCATGCAGAACGTGCCCTCCTCAATACCCATCACCAGGCTAACCCATCCTCCCATCACCCTCCCCTCTAGAACCCTCAGTTTGTTTTTCAGAGTCCATCATCTCCCATGGTTCGTCTACCCCTCCGATTTCCCCCCTTCATTCTTCCCCTCCTGCTATCTTCTTCTTCTTTTTTTTTTCCTTAACATATATTGCATTATTAAACATCAAATTCTTTTTCAAAAATGGAACAGCCAAATGGTCTAATGACTTTTATGTGTTTTAGCGTGCAGTTAATTAAATGAAAAAGGATAACTTGTCAGATGCCAAAGTATATGGGCAGGGATAAAAATTGTTCTTTACAAATAGCGCCTATTCATTCTGTGCAGTGCAGGTATGGGTAAAATAGTATGCTGGACATCAGGGGTACCCCGGGACTGTACGAGCCATGCCAGGACATAGGGTCACTTTACCCGGAGTCATTGCTGGGAAACCCTAGGGCCCTGGGGAGCACAGTGTGAAATCTCATTGCTCTGGAACAATGAGATTTCAAGGGGAACTTGCAGGCGGGCGGGCAGCCGGGCTCTGTCACTTGGTGACACTCGAACCAGCCTTTTACTTCTTTTTCTCCGCCTTTCTTCTGGAGACTCTTGTGCTCAGAAACTGCATATTGTCCGTGCCTTCACACCAGTCTGGCATTTTGTTCTAACACATTTTGTGCTAAAAGGTATAAGAAAGGCGAAGTACTGTGACTTACCGGGTACTCCCTAGACTTTACCTTCCTGATGGGTGCGAACATGTTTTCACGGGTTTCCCTCCTTTCCTTTTTATAGCCTTCCAGTACCCGCAGCTGAACTTATCTCAGTTGTTGAAGTCCTCCTGGGTGCGAACAGGTATGTCTGACTTACATAATGTTTTGGGAACTGTAGGAATAAAAAGTCTGGGCGGGTGTATCGAGCATGATGCCGACTTTCTTGTTTCTGAGTCCTAAATTCAGGGCATCATGTCCCTTAAATTCTCGGCAAAGAATGAATGAGAAGGGAATTCAGATTCAGCTGTGGGAATGTGTCCCACTGAGTTATGGCACAAAAAGGATTGGCTTTCTTTAAAATGCATACATCAAGTCCAGGGGAAGGTCTAAGAAGAACTGAGTCTTCTGATCCAGAACAGGATGGAGTTCCAAAGCAAGGATCTCTCTCTCTCTCTTTTTTTGTTTTCTAAAGAGCCTTATTTGTTTGGTTTTATGAGGATGAATAAGGTAGCTCGGTGAGCAAATAAGAAGGTTTTTTAAAAAGTCTTGTGGGCCTGGGTCAGATATTTATAGCTATGGCATTGTGGATAAAGGCTTTCTCATCGGGTAATCAAAGAATAAGAGATAGTGACACACTCACTGTGTGCCCAGCGTGTGAGCGGCTGGGTAAGTAAGTGGTCATGGGGAGGATGTGTGCCGTATAATGATCACCGTCTGTGGCTTCTCAGACCCTGCAAGTTCTCCTTGCTTCACATACAGCTCCCCATGTAAGGGCTCCACCTCTTTGCCTGGTACAGTGGCCCCATGTTCCAGACCATTTTCACAGCACTTCAGAGACTTGTCCATGGTCCTGTCTCAGCAGATTTGGGCCAGTTCTGGCTGAAAAGCTCAGGGGTTTTTCTCTGAGGATATGCTAACAAGCCCATTATCTGTTTGATAATCTTGTTTACCACAGATGTTTTAAGACGGGCACCCTTATCTCGGGTCAGTTTATGCATCTAAGTCTTGAGTCTAGATAAGATAAGAACTCAGAGCATTTCCAGAAGTTTTAAATTAAGGATGGATAAAATATTTGCTCTTGTGTGGGAGTTCTTAGCTCCAAAGCTTCTATGCTGCTGAGTTCCTGGGACTTCTGGCCACCAGTCTGTGTAACAGAGCTTGGAACTGTAAATAAGACCCCTGAGCAGCACTTCCTGGCTCCCCATGACCCCGTTCATGTTCACTTTTTCCTCCTCTTAATGTCTCCTCCCTAGGGATGGGCACTTCATAGGAGTCCTACATTAATTTTGTCTTCTACACACACTCACTTTTCCTCCACTGCTAACTTGTTTTGGGGCCTGCGTGTGTTTCATTTTGTAAATGCAGTTCTCCTGGGCGTTGTCGAGAAGCAGCTCCAGAATGAAGTGTTTCAGGCTGAGATGGAGCGCAAGCTGGCCCAGCTGTTCAGTGAGGTGTCCACCCGGAGGCGGATGTGGAGAAGGGCCACCATCGCTGCCGGGAACAGCGTGGTGCAGGTACTCTAAGATGGCCAGGGGAGGAGGGGAAGAGATTTCTCTAAAAACATGCAGTATTTTCATGCAAATGGAAAATGCCATGAGAAAATTCTAAATTTGGACTGATGACTCTATCAGGTAACAAATGAGCGTGGTAGCATTTCAGTTCGACTAGAGTCTAGACGGATAAACCCGTGGGGAGCATGGCAAGAGAATTCTGTCACTGGGTTGCCATGTCATCAACATGAGCATCATGGTTATAAATCATCTAGTGGAATAGACCGTAAGGGATCGGAGAGAGGAGAATTTTGTGTCCTCCCTTCTAGCACTTCATCCTCCCTGCCTCCTGACAACCCAGTCATGTTACCCGATTGTCTCCACTTTTGTTGTTGTTGTTGTTTTAATTGAGGTAAAATTGATATATATTAGTTTCAGGTAATGATTTGATATTTGCATACACCTCAAAGTGACCACTGCAAGAAGTCTAGTTACCATCTGTCACCGTACAGTCCATTTTGTAAACTAGCAGGAAGGTTACAAACAACAGATTCGTTTGAATCCGAAAGTGATCCATTAAAAATGCACGTGCTCGCAGAGAGTTGGAGGTTCAGGCTGTAATTTATTCCCATCTCAATGTGAATTCTGTTATTTTGGATTTTTTTCCTTTATTGACTGCTGACTTCTAGAGCTAGGAAAACGGGATATTTAGAGCTATGGCATCACAGAGACAGGAAAGTGGGGTGAAAGGAAGTGCAGGGGCAGAGAGGTGGGTGGTTTGGGGGCATCAGCGAGAAAGATGCACAGCTGACGTGGGTGGGGGCGGCGCGAGTTTGCCTTGAGCTGGTGGCATTGTCCTGTGACCCTCTTACCGAGTTTTCCCCATAAGCATTGCTCTTGATTGCTTCTCCCAGAGTAGTTCCTTTGCCAGCTGCAGTTGACTATAGAGAAATTTTAAAAAAACTAATAAAAAATTGAGAGTAACATTAAATAAGCATGAAACAAGGAAGAAATTAAAATGACTTGTAAAAGCCTCGCCTTATTTAGCAGCCCTGGCTTCGTGGAGCTCAGGGTCTTGGTGGAGGTTAATTTATGCACGTAAAACAGTTATAGAGCCCCATAAAACTACCTAATGAAGTGCTACATTAATTGTGCAAACTCCCTCAGGTAGGAATGTGAGGTCTGTGGGCGTGAATGAAACCACCCCAGCCAGCGGTGCCATCTGATGGATTGCATAGGGACCGCACCCCACATCTCTTCCCCCTTAGAGTGACCCAGTGTGGAGATATAGACAAGGATTCATGTGCAACAGTGCAGGACTCTTCATCAAAATATAATCTGTAAAAGTGAAAGCATTACAGCAACCTAATGTCCAGCAGTTGGAGAATGAGTAAATACATTATAGTGAATCTTTATATGTTGGAATGTTATGTAGCCATTGTCATTTTAAAAAAATTTGCTGGAGTGGGGGGTGAGTGGGAGGGATGGGGTGGCTGGGTGATAGACACTGGGGAGGGTATGTGCTATGGTGAGTGCTGTGAATTGTGCAAGACTGTTGAATCACAGATCTGTACCTCTGAAACAAATAATGCAATATATGTTAAGAAAAAAAAAAAAGAAGAAGATAGCAGGAAGGGAAGAATGAAGGGGGGGAAATCGGAGGGGGAGAAGAACCATGAGAGACAATGGACTCTGAAAAACAAACTGAGGGTTCTAGAGGGGAGGGGGGTGGGAGGATGGGTTAGCCTGGTGATCGGTATTAAAGAGGTCACGTTCTGCATGGAGCACTGAGTGTTATGCACAAACAATGAATCATGGAACAGTACATCAAAAACTAATGATGTAATGTATGGTGATTAACATAGCAATAAAAAATTTAAAAAAATTGAGGACTGGGTGTTATACGCAAACAATGAATCATGGAACACTACATCAAAAACTAATGATGTAATGTATGGTGATTAACATAGCAATAAAAAATTTAAAAAAATTGAGGACTGGGTGTTATATGCGAACAATGAATCATGGAACACTATATCAAAAACTAATGATGTAATGCATGTTGATTAACATAATAATAAAAAAATTATTGAGGAGTACCTGGGTGGCTTAGTCAGTTAAGCATCCGACTCTTGATTTTAGCTCAGGTCATGATCTCAGGGTCGTGAGATTAGGCTCTGCGCTGGGTATGGAGCCTGCTTAAGATTCTCTCTCTCCCTCTCCCTCTGCCCTTCTCTTCCCTGCTCCTCTCCCCCACTCACACTCTCTCTCTCAATAAACAAACAAACAAACAAATGAGTGAGTGAGTGAGTGAGTGATATAGTGAACAGAGGTTACCAAAGAATGCATGCACTGTCATCCAAATATTAATATGAAACTTATGAAAAAAAATTAAATATGCCAAAATGTTTATAATAATTTTCTTTGGTTGATTGAACTTCAGGTGATTTTCATTTTATTTTTTATATATTTTGTGTGTTTTCAAAATTTCTCCAATGAGCATGTAATTTGTACAGTGAACATGTGATTTTAATCAGAAAATAATTTTAAAAATGAAATTGAAAATGTTGCCCAAAATGATGACTCCATCCTACTGTGGTTGTATGGATTCCAGCTATGAATCTGATAAGTTATCTAGAAAGGATGCTAGAATTAGGTTTTACTGACTGTTGCTTTCAGATTGGACAAGTTTGTATTATCTTTAATTATATACCCAAATATATGGGAACCTGGTTTCTGCAAGGCAAAACCATTTCTAAAATGTATTAGAACTTTTCAGTGTAATAAATATTTACATAGTCCTTTGATAGTATTCCATTCTAAGGGCTAATAAAAAATTAATCATTACAGCCCAGTTTGGGGAGAGAGTAGGTGGTTAGGGAATAGAAGTGGTCAGGGAATTAGCCTAGAAATAGCAAACAAAGGGCAGGATAGATGAGCCCTTGTCAGGATGGGGAGGTTTAAAGAACAGATTCTCCAGGGATGAGAGTTTGGACCTATTTGTAAGGATCTTTATAAATAATCTTGAAGAAGGCATTCACAGTGAAATCATGAAATTGTTGATTTGCCAGAAGTTTCCAGTGGTGAAGGAGGGGTCCCTCAGCTGTGTCCGGAACGCAGGGCAGGGTTACAATTGTGTACACGTGGCTAGAAAATTAGCAGCTGCATTTTGCCAATGGCAAATGTAGAGACCAAAAATTCAAATTGCTTGTACAAAACAGAGGGCTTGGACTCATTGTTGATATTGCCCCAAAACATCAGTCCTGCATTTTGCTGGAGTCTCAAAGGGCAGTAAAACTGTTGCATACTATTAGAGAAGCAGCAACAAAATAGAAACATGTATTTATGTAAGACTGTGATGCAGCAAGTATACCAGATTCTGAAGTCCTAATGTGAAAGGGCTACCTAGAACGCCAGAGGGAGATCGATTCTGGGACAAATCAAAGTACTATTTGACCTAGGTGATTGTGAATTTATGCACAACTTTCTAGCTTGATTGAAAGACAATTGACATATGACATCATATAGGTTTAAAGTGTACAGTGTGATGATTTGACATGTGTATATGTTGCAAAGTGATCGCCACAATAACATTAGTTAACACATCCATTACTCTTTTTTTTTTTTTGGATGTGGTGAGAATTTTTAAGATCTACACTCAGCACCTCTCAAGTATATAACATGGTATTGTTAACTACGGTCACTATGCTGTACATTAGACCCCTGGAACTTATTCATCTTACAGCTGGAAGTTCATACCCTTTGACCGCCATCACCCATTTCTCCCACCTCCTGTCCCTGGCAACTACCAGCTACTCTATTTTTATGAGTTTGGCTTTTTTAGAATGTGTGTGTGTGCGTGTGTGTGCATGTGTGTGTGTGTGCATGCACGCGTGTGTGTCTGTATCACGTCACATCTTCTTCTTTATCCATTCGTCTATGGATGGACACTTAGGTTGCTTCCATGTCTTGGCTATTGTAAATAGTGCTGCAGTGAATGGGGGGGGGTGGTGGTGGTAGGCAGATATCTTTGCAAGATAGTGGATTTCATTTCCTTTGGGTATATACCTAGAAGTGGGATTCCTGGATCACATGGTAGTTCCATTTTGAATTTTTT
>NC_138380.1:13250755-13332163 GCF_054177405.1 Leptonychotes weddellii
AATTTTGATGGCTACAGAGGGCTATAGATGGTATCTATAGGTGGCTTTGGATAGTATGGACTTTTTTTTTTTTTTTAAAGATTTTATTTATTTGACAGAGAGAGCACAAGCAGAGGGAGAGAGAGGGAGAAGCAGGTTCCCTGCTGAGCAAGGAGCCCGATGTGGGACTTGATCCCAGAACCCTGGGATCATGACCTGGCCAAAGGCAGCCGCTTAACCGACTGAGCCACCCAGGCGTCCCTGGACATTTTTTTAAAAGATTTTATTTATGTGTTTGAGAGCGAGCGAGAAAGAGAGAGCACAAGCAGGCAGAGGGGCAGAGGGAGAGGGAGAAATAGACTCACTGCTGAGCAGGAAGGCTGACGTGGGGCTCGATCCCAGGACCCTGGGATCATGACCTGAGCTGAAAGCAGATGCTTAACCGACCGAGCCACCCAGGAGCCCCATGTTGCATACATGTACATCACGTACCATGATCTTTTTAATGTACTGTGGCATTTGGTTTGCTAGTATTTTGTTGGGAATATTTGCATCTAATTCATCAGAGATATTGGCCTGTAGTATTCTTTTTTTTTTTTTTTTTTTGTAGTGTCCTTAGTGGACTTTGGTATCATGGTTATGTTGGTCTCATAAAATGAGTTTGGGAATGTTCCCTTCTCTTTACTGTTTTGGAAATTTTTGAGAAGGATTAGTATTAATTCTTTGAATGTTTGGTAGAACTCATGAGTGAAACCATCTGGTCCTGGGCTTTTGTTGTTGGGAAGTTTTTGATTACTGATTCAATCTTCTTAATTCTTATTGGTCTGTTCACATTTTCTATTTCTTCATGATTCAGTCTCAGTAGGTTGTGTGTTTTCAGGAATTTATCCATTGCTTCTAGGTTATCCAATTTGTTGGTGTATAATTATTCAGAGTAATCTTTTATGATCCTTTGTATTTCTATTATCTGTTGTAGTGTCTCCTCTTTCATTTATAACTTTCATTTGAGTCCTCTTTTTTCTTTGTTAGTCTAGCTAAAGATTTGTCAATTTTGTTTATCTTTTCAAAGAACCAACTCTTAGTTTTGTTAATTTTTCCTATTCTCTATTTTATTTATTTCTGCTCTAATCTTTGTTATTTTCTCCCTTCTGCTAACTTTGAGCTTAGGTTTTTCTTTTTTTCCCTAGTTCCTTGGGTTGTAAAGTTAGTTTTTTTTAAAAAGATTTATTTATTTATTTCAGAGAGAGAGAGAGCACGCGAGCACACTAGAGGAGGGAGGGGCAGAGGGAGAGGGAGAGAGAGAATCTCAAGCAGACTCACTACTGAGTATGGAGCCTGATGCGGGGCTTGATCCCATAACCCTGAGATCATGACCTGAACCGAAATCAAGATTTGGATGCTTAACTGAGTCACTCAGACGCCCAAGTTTTTTATTTGAGATCTTTCTTCTTTTTCTTTTTTTAAAGATTTTATTTATTTATTTAACACAGAGAGAGAGAGAGAGAGAGAGAGAGAGAGAGGGAACACAGCAGGGGGAGTGGGAGAGGGAGAAGCAGGCTTTCCGCTGAGCAGGGAGCCCGATGCGGGGCTCGATCCCAGGACTCTGGGATCATGACCTGAGCCAAAGGCAGACGCTTAACGACTGAGCCACCCAGGCACCCCGAGATCTTTCTTTTTTCTTGATGTATGCATTTATTTTCTGTTTTTATTTGTCTTGATATTTTTTTAATTTCCCTTTTGATTTTTTCTTTGGTCTATTGGTGTTTGCAGGAGTGTGCTGTTTAATTTCCATGTATTTGTGAAATTTCCAGCTTTTCTCCTATTATTGATTGTAGTTTCATACCATTGTGGTCAGAAGAGATACTTGATATAATGTCTGTCTTCTTGAATTTGTTGAGACTGTTTTGTGGCCCAACATATGGTGTATCCTAGAAAATGTTCCACATGTGCTTGAGAAGAATGTGTATTCTATTGATGGTGGATGGAATGTTCTGTAAATGTCTCTTAGGTTCCTGTAGTCCATAGTGTTGCTCAAATCTGCTGTTTCCTTACTGATTCTCTGTCTATGTGATCTATCTATTGTTGACAGTGGGGTATTAAAGAATTTATGAGATTTATCACCCTGAGAGCAGTGATTCTCAAGTGGTGTTGATTTTGTGTCCTCCCTCCCCCACCCGGGTACATTTGGCAATACCTGGTGACATTTTTGGTTGTCACAACTGCTGAGGGAGGATATGGCTGTTGGTCCTGGCATCTAGTGAGTGGAGGATGGTGATGCTGCTAAATATCCTGCAATACTTGGGCTAGCCCCCCACTGAACCAAGATGGCAGTAGTGCCCTAAAAAAAGAGGAAATGCTGATAAGATTCAAGACGAGATTGGATAGAACCTACAATCGTTTCCGAGGACCAGGGATGTACCTAACATTAATGATTCATGTTGGGAGGACAGCAGCATTCTCCCATGATGTGTTGGAGCTGGTTGGTTGCAATTCTAGAGTGCCTGGACTTGGCAACCATGTGTTCTCTTTATCCTACTTGCCCATTTGTCTCAGGGAAGACTTGGAGCAAGATGAGGCACATTTGTTATTCTGTACAGAGTAACGTTCATTGTCCCTCTTACCATTGAGAGCATCGTGGGGATTCTGGCATCCAGAATGGTATCAGGAGCTCATTATGAGGATTGGAATGAATCCTGAATAACACAGTCAAGATAGAGTGCCTTGAGCAAGGGCATTTAGAAATAGGAGCTTCAAAAATGCTAATGGTTTCTGTTATCTTTCAGATGGTAAACGTGTCAAGGCTAGAGGGAGATGACAATCCTGTGCAGCTCATCTACTTTGTGGAGGATCAAGATGGAGAAAGACTCAGTGCAGTCAAGTCTTCAGATCTGATTAACAAGATAGATATCCAGAGAGCAGCCATTATCTTGGGTTACCGAATTCAAGGCGCTGTTGCCCAACGTAAGTGTGTGAGGCGTAGACCCTAAGTACTGTCTGTGCTGTGCTGGGGTCAAAAGCCAGTTTTTTGTTTTGTTTTTTTTCCCTTTTTTTGACAATGAAATCCGAATTTAAAACATTCCTATGTGCACAGAGTAGATTTATGTCTTAAATCCTTATTATTTATTACGTGGCACTTGTATAAAACATCAGTTGTTTTTTGTTTGTTTTTTAAAAGATTTTATTCATTTGTTTATTTGAGAGAGAGCAAGCGAGAGAGCAGGAGCAGGGGGGGAGGGGCAGAGGCAGAGGGAGAAGCAGGCTCCCCGTCGAGCAGGAAGCCCAATGCAGGACTCCATCCCAGGACCCTGAGATCATGACCTGAGCCAAAGGCAGACGCTTAATCAACTCAGTCACCCAAGCACCCCAAAATGTCAGTTGTTAAAATTCACTTGCCAAGTCCTTTATTTCAGCTGCTTGTAGTTGTAGTCCGCACTACTGTTTTCCTACCCAGCGTTTTGTATCCCCAGTGTTAAGGGTCCTAGTAGCTTAAGTTAACTGTAATATTTTTTCCCCTACTCCTGTACTATTTCTTGTTTTAAAAATTTTGTCTTAGGTAAAATAACTTGTTTTCTCGGTATTTATTCCAAAACCTTGTCTGTCATATTTTGAACGTTGGTGGGGACAGTTAGTCACACAGGAAGCTGGGAGGTGCCCTCTGCATTTATTGGCTTCCTGCTGAGTTTTCTAACACAAAGAAGTCCTTGATCCTTACCCTTTTCAGTGCTGTTTCTCTCCCTCCCCATCCTTGCAGTGCTTCACAATTTAGAAAGAGGTATTTTGATATTTCTGTATTATTGTTGGAAGATACTTGGCTCCTGCCCTCGGCAGCGGTTGCTCCCAGTGCCTGATTTTTCAACTCCCAGATTTTGGGTATTTAAAATTAAGAAAAAGGAGAGGCACAGAAGAGTGTTTTCCTCTAAATGTTCCTTTATGAATCAGACTGCTATTTTAATGTGGATGCTTTTGCTTATGAGCCAGAGAGCAATCCTTGTAGGAGCTTGGTGATATTTGCTCCCAACGGTAAATGGATAAGTAAGTGTTTGGAAGGAATGGGGCATCGGGGAATATTGAAAAGTTCTTTATAGAGAACACATAGCCTGCAAAGGCACCTTTACAGAATGACAGCTTCACGGTTATCCTCGGTAACAGAAGATTCTTTGTGACATCTGTACTTGTCCCTGGAAACTAAGCAGGACCAGGGCTCATGGGCACACTGTCTAATTCACAGATGATGATGGGGAGAGTTTAAGCAAATAATCTGTTGGTGGTTTGTGTATTTGCGATATGATTGCATATTAGTATGTTCTGTTTCAAAGCAGTGAGGAAAAAAAATAACAAAGCACTTATATATCTTCATCGAGGGCATTTCTGATTGTAGGAGAGGTGCCCCACCCCAGCTAAGCACTTCACCTTTGAAAGAAGATTCGTTGCTATGGAGTATGGGCGCCTTTCAAGCTCCTTCCTCTGTTCTTTGCACCTGTTTCCTCAGCTTCCCGCTAAAGACCACGGGATAAGGATCGTGGGATTGGAAGCCTCAGCCAACATCAGGCTCAGCCCCCAGGCAGCTGTAGACCCTGGCAGCCAGGCCTCGTTTGATGCATCTGTGCCTCTCCCAGGGTGTTCTAGATTAAACTAAGAAGAGCATCCAGTTGTCCCAGCTCCTCGGTTTGATTCTGTCACTCCTGTATTGTCAGTTGTTATGCAAAATGAGCTATGTATATAGACTCTATTGAGGCCAAATTTAGAGATTAATACTTTGTCCCTTTTTCCATTTCCTACATAGTCTCTGCTCTGTAATTTGTGCTTCCTTCATAATGCTCATGCTTTAGAGTGCTTGCTCCCCTCCCTTGTCACTCTCAGAGGCCTGAACCCACACTTAAACTAGCACCAAGAATCTTTTTTGTTGTTACATCTTTGAGCAGGAACATTTTGATCCCATAGCATGTGCTAACCATTATGGAATATGAAAAGAGCATAAAACTTAGCCTCTGCCCGTGGAGACTGAACTGTATTTGAAAAGACAAGACTTAGAGTCATGACCATATTAATGAGTAAAGTAGTACAGTATATCAAGATGACATATTTATGTAACAAAATGCTTTTTAAAATAGTAAGGTACCGGGGCGCCTGGGTGGCTCAGTCGTTGAGCGTCTGCCTTCGGCTCAGGTCATGATCCCAGGGTCCTGGGATCGAGTCCCACATCGGGCTCCCTGCTCAGCGGGAAGCCTGCTTCTTCCTCTCCCGCTCCCCATGCTTGTGTTCCCTCTCTCACTGTCTCTCTCAAATATTAAATAAAATCTTAAAAAAAAAAAAAATAGTAAGGTACCGTTTGCTAGGCAAAGGCACCCAGAGCAAAAGAACTTAGACAAGGAGGAAACTCGCCTTCTTAGCAGTTTTTATGAAGTGATGGTAACAGATGAGAAGGTTGGGCAGAGGGGAGGGGGACATTTTGGTCTGGGGCATTTGGTAATTGGAACCTGAGCTTTAAGAGGAGCTGAGTCCCTTGAGAGGATGAGTACAGAATGAAGAGGATGAGGGCCCAGGACCAGGAGGCAAGGTTAGGGAAAGGAGCTGGTGAAGGAAAGGAAGGCAGAGTGCTTGAAGTATATTCATCCCAGGTCACGGAAGATGGGAGGCTGCAGCAGTGGTCTGGGTGGTCAGGAGGGTGGGGAATGGCAGATTCCGAGTAAGTAAGTTGGATGTCATGTAATTTTAAAATTGACATCTGGTGCCTTAAATCTTGTTTCAGGAGTTTAGAGAGAGACACAGGTGAAGAAATTAAGACAGTGTTTGTAGACTATTTATTGGGATTTCTGATTTTTAGTATGGAAGCGTTTCTGCAGTGAGATTAGGGTGGAGCTAGTAGAATACATGGGAAGTCAGGAGACCTGGAATTAACATAGCTCTGCCATTGGATGAGCCATGTTCCCTTTAGACATATCAATATGTCACCATGGTCCCTCGGGCATTGAGGATGTAGTATTCTATGTTGTGCTTGTTCACTGCATCACGTTTCTGGCCATCAGGAGATCACAGAGTCTAACCGCTTGACTTGACCTGAAATGACAAGGACTTTCCAGGTTTCTCATCGAAGAAGCCATGTTCCCTGCACAGAAGGGCTGTCAAGTAAGTGAGTGCAGAGGAATTAGTGAACGACCTGTCTTCTTTGTCTGCAGCCTTGGACAGAGTGAAGAGGCCGTCCCCTGAGTCCCAGAGTAGCAACCTCTGGGTCATTGTCGGTGTGGTCATTCCAGTGCTGGTGGTGATGGTGATTGTCATCATCCTCTACTGGAAACTCTGCCGCACGGACAAGTTGGACTTCCAACCCGACACGGTGGCCAACATCCAGCAGCGTCAGAAGGTGAGGGTGTGACCCCCCCAGCCTTCACACGGGCAGTCATATGGGCTGGGGTAGGCTGAGTTCAGGCTCTTGATACTGAAAGCTGGGTCAGAAAGCTGATAGGGACATTTTTTTGGCTTTAATGGTGGTATCTCTTTGCCTCACGTTTGCTACTGGAACCATGATTCTTCTGTAGTGTTAATTATACGCCAAGAAGATGAAGCTGTATCAAGGCTTAGCAGTGTTATGAGCGCTGAGTTCTACTGTGATTTTATTTGTGAAATGATTAGTTCAAAGATCACATCCATTTTTGTATGAATTCTGATCTATTTTAACCCTGGATATTTTCAAAGAACGGGAGCCAAGGGAGGTTTTCTCAGATCTGTGTGTCTATTTCTTTCATACACAGTTCCACTGGACGGCTCCTTTAGTTTCCATCCACCATATGGGAAACCCACTGTCCACCTTGATCAAGACCATTTAATCATTAAAAAAATGATACTTATATGCCTTAAACATTTTAATTTAAAGATATGAGTGGGTCTGTATTCGCCAATCTTTTGATGTACCCTGAGTCTTTTCTCTTTTATATTTTATTTTTTGGACTGTTGGTTTACCAAGAGGATTCTGTTTGGTTTTTCTTGTAAGAAACAATACACCTAGGGGCACCTGGGTTTTAGTTTAAGTCAGTTAAGCGTCCGACTTGATTTAGGCTCAGGTCATGATCTCAGGGCCGTGAGACTGCGTCCCACATCGGGCTCTCTATGGAGCCTGCTTGTGATTCTCTCTCTCCCTCTCAAAAATAAAAATTAAAATTAAAAAAATTAAAAAAGAAACACCACCTATAATGCATCAGCTGCAGTTTCCAGTTTGGGTTTCTTTAGAGAAGAGCAAGCAACCTGAGTGTAAAGTGCTCTAGGGTTTTTTTTTAATTTTTTTTTTGATACCCTCCCCAACTCTGTAATCTTTCAGAGCTAATTCACCTACACCTAACTTCACAGCAGTGTGTTTTTAAACATCTTTTTCATGTTGTACCAAAGCATCCCATTTAGTTTTTAAAGATTTCATTTATTTGAGAGAGAGAGAGAGACCGCAAGAGAGGGAACACAAGCAGGGGGAGTGGGAGAGGGAGAAGCAGGCTTCCCGCTGAGCAGGGAGCCCGATGCGGGGCTCAATCCCAGGACTCTAGGATCATGACCTGAGCTGAAGGCAGATGCTTAACCGGCTGAGCCACCCAGGCGCCCCCCCATTTAGTTTTTATAGTAATAGCAATTCTCACTTTTATGTTTCAATGATTTCTGCAATACTTAATTGTCACATACCAGTTTCAGAGCAGAGACATTGACTCTTGGTAAGTATCGAGTTTTGGTTGATCTGGTGTGAGCAGAAACATGCCAAGCACTGAAGAAGAACACAGTAGCTGCACACATCTAGCACCCCAGGCAATGAGCCGTTACCAAGGGGACGGAAAGTGGTAATCTGTCGACTGTGTGTGAATGTGCACCCTCTGTGGGTCTCACACATTTAGAGGACTCACTTGACTCTAGAACTTTGATAAGAAAAAGCAAGGAAGAGGCAGAAGAACAAGAAGTAAAGGGCTGCCTGTTAACCTTTTAAATTTATTCTGTCTGGGTTTAAAAATTTCTGCCCATTACAAACCTACACCTGCTGAATGAAAAAGTAGGTATTCTTCACTTATTGTACTTTTGTAAAAGTAAATGAAGAGTATTCTTTTTCTTATGAATTAACTAAAAATGCAAAATCATGACTAAATTGCAAGCTGATGGTTATCAAGGGTATTGGAAGCATTTTAGACATTAACATTATATTTATTACCTATCTTCATTTATTATTTACAGAGTGTGCTGAGATGGTTTTGTTGTTAGACTAGATAATGCCATGGAAAACCCTGGAAGAAGTGCTGGAGGTACTAAATCATTCATAGTGTGAATTTCATTGTAATAAGGTCAACAATAAGTTTGGAAATGTTTTTGTTCTGGTGAAAGAGTATTGTTGCAGAGAGATTTACCCAGTGTAGATGGTTATGTATTCAGGTCTTTCATGTTCCAGGTTCCCTAACATAAACACTCCCTGTGGAAGCCCATCCGTCATCTGTTACTTCATTCACCTGTCAGAGGACAGCATCCCTTGAGTTCAAAACAGGATACTCCCCAGGTTTTCTCCTTCTCCCACTTTTACTTCTGAAATATCTTCGTGCCGCAGATGTTGCTGTAAATCAGATGGACAGAGTTTCAAATAGAACTTCCAGCCCTTAGGGTTGCTCTTGCTTTGCATGTGCTGGAGAATTTGTGCATATGTCTTTACATGTTTGTTGGAAGGTCTTCTGTGTGGAGGAGTCCCTGAGGGAGTCAGCGTCTTCTGACCCGGGTAGGGGGGCCTGATCTCTGTGACATTTCAGAAGGGTGGTCTTTGGTTTGCCGGCACAGGAACCTACCGTATAGATCTTGTCATGCGTTTATAATAGGAAAAGGATGATCTCTGTTTAGTTTAGAAACAAATATCTCTACTTCACAAGTGTTTCTTCTAAGATTTACCTGGCAGTGGTGAAGGGCCTCTATCTAGCCCATCCCTTGGGACAATTTGAAAAGATGCTAGTTTCCCTGGGACTGCGAAAGTTCTTTTTCCTTCTTGTGCGACTCTCTGTTGTCTCTCTTTCTGTTCTGCTCACCCTGCCCCCTGATGCTGCCTTGCTGCTACTCTCCCAGATCCTTGAGCTCCGTAATCCCGGAGCTACAAACATCTGGAAACAATACATGTGCCCACCAAAAAAACCCACACCCCCTACCCCTTGTAACGAGCAGGAAACCTCTTCAGATTGTCTGGGAGTGGATTAGTTTTGACATACGATAAGAGGGAGAGGCCATTCTGTCACATTTTGAGAGAGGGCCCTTTTTTATTTCCAGTCATTAAAAAACAAATCTAACCCGTATCTTCGCTTTATCTGTAGTCTCTTTAAAGTCATCACTGTTTACTGGTATCAGAAAAACTGCAGCTTGGACCCACCTCACCCTGTTGAGGTTGTATGTAAAGAGATGAATGGCATTGGCTAGATGCTGCTGGTCCCGTGAAAACTTGTTCCTTCTGATGGGGACAGTCCACTCTCTGTGGTTGGTTGGTGTGGGACCGTGGTTCCTGACTGGTGGGCACTGTGGGCAGCCACATGGAGATGCCTTAGTCACTGCATATCCATTCACCAAACACCGAGCATTTGCTCTGAGCCCAAGCAGGGCCAGGCCAGGTTGTAAGCCCAGATAACATGCAGTCCCTGTTTCGAGGGCTTCGGTAAGGGAGAAGGACGAGGGACCCGGACACTGACACACGGAAGCGTAAGTCTGTCTAGGCTGTCTTGGAAGCAGGGAGAAGGGGCAGCCACCCCATTGGGTGGTGGGCTGCCTCTGCCTCTGGAAAGAGGCGATGCTGGGGGGGCGCCTGGGTGGCTCAGTTGTTGGGCATCTGCTTTCAGCTCAGGTCATGATCCCGGGGTCCTGGGATCGAGCCCCGCATCAGGCTCCCTGCTCAGCCGGAAGCCTGCTTTTCCTGCTCCCTCTGCCTGCTGCTCCCCCTGCTTGTGTTCTCTCTCTCTCTCTCTCACTGTCAAATAAATAAATAAATAAATAAATAAATAAATAAATAAATAAAATCTTAAAAAAAAAAAAAGAGGCGATGCTGGGGCTGAAGCTCAGAGGTGGAGGAGATGAAGCCAGGTGAAGTGGGCCCAGGTGGAGGGAATGGCCTGTATGTCAGGAATGATGGAGCAAAAGTTGTCCGGAAGGGCACAGCAAAAACTGTGAGGTGACAGGAGGCAAGAGCCAGGCTGGGAGGAGCTGTAGGACATATTGGGTCGGCAATGGTGCCGTAGGTGGTGGGGAGCCATGGAAGGATTTTCAGCAGGGACAGCAGCTTGAACATATTTATCTCTGGAATGACCACTTTGGGAGGCTGTGTGGACAGCTGATCGAAGAGAGAGGCTCCATGGGTGTTTGTCCCATCTCAGCCAAATTCATCTTGTCCCCTGTGGTTGCTCTTCGAGTCTCTGCAAGGACCCCGTGGCACCTAATATGTGGAGAGTTCAGTTCACCTGTGGTCACCTGGCTGCGATTTGCTGTGGCCCCCGGGGGCAGGAGAGTCTTGGAGTTCTGCTCTTCTACCTCCAAGACCGCAGGGTGACCGGGGTCCCCAGGGCTGCAGCAGACACAGGCAGTAACTTTGCCTTGTCTTCACCTTCTGAACGGAAACAGCACGGCGACTACAGAGACTTTTCATAGATCTCATCTACCAAATAAGAAATGGGTAGACAATGCTGCTGTCTTCAAGATGGCAGATTTTTACCCAGGTACCTTTGGGGTTTGCTCTTTGATTTCTATTGTTATCTTAACTGCTCCTTCCCAGGGGTTCAGGCTAACTGGAGTGCTAGAGATTCATTCCATCTTGTTCTGCCTGGGGTTGTATTATATTTACGGCTCACGTGTTTTAAAATTCATCAGGCATCTCTCCTGTTCTTTGGCTGACCAGCTTTACCCGCCCGCTCTGACTTGTCGGCGACGTTATTCCAGTGGGGCACGGACAATGGGGCCTGTCCCCTCTGTGACATATTAAAGAGAGAAGGAACAAAAGAACTGTCTCTCCTTAGAACCTTTAAAGGGTCCTAATGGAAATATTGAAGGCACTAATTAATTGTGGCTCTTCTTCTATAAAATACTGATTGAAGCTTATTCTGCATGTGGAAGCTGGAGACACAATACAGCCAGACTTAACTCTAGTTTTTTTTTTTTTTTTTTTTAAAGAAATGGAAAAACTAGAAAAAAACATTCTGGAAAGTAGGGATGAAACAAAAGCTAATTCTATGCATAAGTGGGCAAGGTTTCCTCTAATTTCTTCCTTCTGTGTGTGTTCTAAGATAGCTTTTGTTTTGTGCAGAAGCACAGAGTAGTTGCCAAATTTCTATTGTTGTAGAAGGTGGTGACTCACCCTGCCAGTGAGAAGTGCAATGATCTAATGGAGATATTTGAAAATGTTAGTAGGAATCAACAGTAAGCCCACAGGGCTTTTATGGACCTATATTTTATTGATGACATATACCCTTTTTCATGGCTCCTCACAAGATCCAGCAAGTTTGGAGCTTCAACTGACTTTTTTTTTTTTTTTTAAAGATTTTATTTATTTATTTGAGAGAGAGAATGAGAGAGAGAGAGAGAGAGCACATGAGAGCGGGGAGGGTCAGAGGGAGAAGCAGACTCCCTGCTGAGCAGGGAGCCTGATGTGGGACTTGATCCCGGGACTCCAGGATCATGACCTGAGCCGAAGGCAGTCGCTCAACCAACTGAGCCACCCAGGCGCCCTTCAATTGACTTTTTAAAATTGATTTAGTCATCAAATATTTACAGACGGTCTACCATGTGTCACACCCTGTTGCTGAATTATAAAATTTCGTATCTAACTTCATAGCTTTTATCTGATGGCTGAGAATGCTTAGGCATTTATATTAACTGCTTGATATTTCATCATCCAACAGCAATAATAATGAAGTATTTTTGATGTATACATACGCTTGTTTCTTGCACGAACCCGAGAGTCTGTCAGGGTAGACCAGTAGTGTTAACTCCTAGACTTGGGGTACACTGAATGCACCACAGAGGTAGAGCTGTCTGTATTTTCCCCTTATTCACTTGGAGACCTCTGCTTGGAGGAGACAATCTGTGGCTCCTCCTTCAATTTTGGTAAAGCAGATCATCTGCTTTGCAAAAGTGATTGTCTCTTGGTCGTTGGAGGCATTTAGTTTCTTGCTGGGAAATACACTACAAAAGGTTTTACCAAGATTTATTAAATGGTGTTGATGGTGTTGACTCAGTGACTATTGATTATCTCTGTGATCCTTTCATTTAGAGGTAGCTTCTTTATGGAGCTACCATGAGGTGTGGCTGGGTAAAGGCTCCCGTGTGGGTGAGAGGGGTGCCTCTCTTCTGTAAAGCAGAAGGACCCTTATAACGGGAGGCGGGAAAAGGGAACCAGCCCGATGGCCAGACTACAGGCACACTCTCAGGAAAATCACTGAGAAAAAAAAGCATACACAGAGCTTATCCATCTGAACTTTGACAGTCTTAAAATGGCTGCATGCCCCTAGGAAAACGTACACCCCCAGGGATTCAGGGAGCCCTGCTGAAGATCACAGTCTTGTGGATGAGGAGATTAACGTATCCTGAGTGGTTGGAGGGGCAGGGGAACCAGAGAGGGGCAGGTTTGGGTTCATATTCATGAAAGAGTGTTCCTGAGCCAAGGACTGTGTGGAGTAGCCTGCTCTTGTCACATGACATCATTAATTTAGAAAATACAGCCCACCAGGTCTTTACCTTTTGTTTCCAAGCAACATCTTTGTAAACTACATTTATAGTAAGTTTTGTCCCCCTCTGCTGGCAGAAGTCATTATTGCAGACTCCTTCCCTTGTCTTCACTGATTGTAGACTTGCAGTGCTAAAAAGACCTCCGAGATCACAAATGGAAAACATTGGTGTTGCACTCATTTGGCATAAAATTAACACAGATATGGCAAAACCTTTTGCTTCTACATAACACATTGTCTAAAATAACTCCGTAGGTTGGTTTGGCCTTTGTCTTTGACGGATGGACTCTCTCTAGGGGTGGAATACAGCCCGGATAAGGGCTTTGGTTGTGCATGTGGCCTTCTGCCAAGGAGGCCCTTGGGACAATTATTGAAATGTAGTTTAGTTTCCTATACTCTGCAAACTCAAATTAATGATGCATGATTACCCCCCCCTACACTTTTAGGGTCCCCACAAATGGTGCCTCACCTTGATTGCCCACAGTTCTCTGTACCTTGAGCACATTTCCTGTGTTAGCACAGGAAGCTAGAAGCTGAGGTCTGGACTCTGTGGTGACAGGGGTCTGGGCTGTGGGTTTGGTGTTGCTACTGTGTATCTCAGGTAGGACTTCTGCGTCCCCCAGTGTGAGAGGTGGGCTTTTTTGAAGACCCCTTTCTCCTTCCTCCTTGTGCCCCCAATACTTCTGTTGGCCACTCCTTTCTAGAAATTCTGTATCCCCTTGCCTTCTATTACATTGAACTTTACAAATTCTTTTTTTTGAAGTCATCTATTTTTTGCTTGCCTCCTTTTCCTCCTTTGAGCCCCAAACTATTAGATGTTCCCCAACATTTTATCCACAGACTCTGTTTTCATCTTGAAAAATCTGAGAAAAAAAATCTCAGGTCCCCTACCTGTCATCTTCTGTATAGATTCTCTCAAAGTCCTGTCTCCAGCCTGAAATTTCCCCCAAGCTATTGTCCTCCGTGTCCAGCTACACGGGGCTACTCTCCTTTGGAGCTTTTCTGCCATCTCAAACTAAGCATGTCTAAAGTGAAACCTATCTTTTTATCTCCTCAGGTGACCATTCTTTCATGATGAATGTCCCTTCCCCCGTTCAGGATGCCTGCCTATAAGTCATTCAAGTCATCATTAGCTACTTTCCCTTTCCCTCCTTTGCCTCTTGTGTCTATTTTTGGCTTCCAGATCCTTCAGCCCAGTCTCTAGAACGATTCATTCCTTCCCATTTCCATTGTTAGGGTTTAGGGCTCAGGCTTTTGTCATTTTTTGCATGGGTATTGTTGGCCCTCCAACAGCCCTGTGTGTCCTGTCTGCTTGGATTTTAGAAATCTTCCTCTTCAGAAATATTTAGTGGTTTTCTGCTCTAGAAACTGGCATTTGGTGTTGGCCAGCCTTCTCTCCCTCCCCACATTCTGACCCTTCTAGGTCAGCTGATGGGATCTCTTCCCAGCCCTCAAGTGTTCTCTGGTGTCTGACTTGATCTAGAACATCCTCTGTGTAGCTGCCCCTTTTCATTTCCAAGGTCTGCCTGTCCTGTGAATCCTGGCTCAAGTCTTCATTTCTCTATAAAGAATATCTCGCTCGTGCCACTCTCTCTGGAACCGCGTGATCATGCAACTGTGATGGTGGGTCAGGCAGGTATCGTCTTGTGATGTCTTTTGTACTATGGTCTGGGTGTTTGATCCTGTACTCTTCTTTAATCTTTCGCAAGTATCTGTCTTTTCTGCAGACTCAAGGTGTGAATGGCACTGTGCACACAGCCGACGTTTTAGAGATGCTTGTTGAATTAGAATGATGGGATGGCAGGCATGATCTCTGGTCAGAAGTCAGCACTCAGCAATCTTGCCAGCTCTCACAATCCCTTTTTACCATCCTCAGATTTCAGATTGACTGTCTTCGCTTGTGTGTGTGTGTGTGTGTGTTTTAGTTGCAGATCCCTAGTGTGAAGGGCTTTGATTTTGCTAAGCAGCATCTGGGTCAGCACAATAAAGACGACATCTTGATTATTCATGAGCCAGCACCACTGCCAGGACCGGGACCGGTGAAGGACCACACCACGCCCTCTGAAAACGGAGATGTGCCGAGCCCCAAGGCAAAGATCCCTTCCAAGAACCTCCGTCACAGAGGAAGGTTCTTATCGGGCTTTCTGTATTGTTCCCTATCACAGAGCATGCTTCCCTTCTCAGTTTTGTCAGTTTCCAGTGTGAGAAGAGCTGATGGTGAGTATCCCCTGGGTGTGCAGCCCGGGAGACTGGCAACAGTTTGCCAAAGTCCACGAACCACAGGGCTCTCGATCCACTCCAGTGGACCACCAGAGGCGGCCAGATGCTTTGGTGGTCCCACCCCCGAGACTTGATTAGGTCTTGCCTAGCTCGAGTGGGTATATTCTGGGGTGATCGTTCTGGGCCCTCTGGAGATGATACCAGAAGTAATGTCTGAAAAGTGCATGACACATAATACACACTCAGCCTGTACTGACTTTGCCTTCCTTGCTGCGTCTGCGGTGACTTTCATCACGTCCTTTATTCTTTGCTTGCTTTCCCTCTGGCCGGCTCTGCTGTCACCCTCGTTAGCATGTTTCCATGGACTCGGCACTGCCTCCTCCCTGCCCAGCTCCCCATCCCCACTGTCTTTCCATTCCTCCTATCAAAGGGAAGCAGGCCGAGGGCTTCGTGTTAACACGCCACCTGGAAGTTCCCCCTCACCCTCTGATCCTAGGAGAAGGGCTGTAGCTCCGTGGAAGTTCAGAATCAGGTTTTATGCAGCTGCCTTTAGATCTCAGCACAATCACACTAGGGTATGGAAGCCTCAAATTATCAGCCTGCCTTTGAGCTTTGAACTCCAAATCTTGATTTCCTGCGAAGAGGGAAGAAATGTGTGATCATACCAACATTTGAAACGCTGTCACAATTTCTACCCCAGGGGGTTCTGGCCTAGTTTTAACAATTTAATGGATGTTACACCATGATCTCTACAAAAGAAAATGAATTATGTCGAGAGATGTTATTTGCTTAATCATCTTGCAGGCTAAGAATAAATCAAATCACATTAAAGACTGTTGAATATGTTAGTATAATTTTGCCAAGTTTTTTTTTTTTTTCCTCTTCCCTTGGTCGTCTCATCCTAAACATTTAGATGTAACATTTCAGTGGTCTGCATGATTAATGTAGGACTCAGGGGCACCGAGAGAAGAGGTGCTAACAGGTTAAGGACTTTCATTAGCCTCCTGCAACCTAGTTCTGTGTCTCCCTTGCTTTTGATAGACAGATTCAAAGCTCAGGGGTGATCGTTGCTTTTGTGTTGTAAGTATAGGCTTCTCCCAGAGCTCTGGGGTTCTGTGGGGGAGACAATAGGACCACCCTGGGTTCCTAGAGATTCTGCAGTCCCTGTTGACCGGGAACCAGGCCTGAACCCCAGATCTTCTGATACAATCTATGCCAGACCCAGACTACCAATCCAGGGCCCTGGCAACTGTGGGACCATCCTCCAGTCTGGCCCTTAGCTTCCTGACATTCCTTGGAATGCAGCCTGCTGAGCCAGAGAAGCCACATGATATTGTCTTCAAGAGGGGACCATGTGCTAGCAACGTGTTCCTTGAAGATGATTTTTGGAAACTGTCTCATTTCTGTCTGTTTTGCCTGGAAACCTGACTTCCACATCTAAATTAATGTGACCTCTCCCCACCTCCCACCCCCCCCGGCCCCCCCTCTGCTCCCGCAGGCCCTTTCTTTCTTTTTCCTAATGCTTGCATTTGTTCTGTGACTGCAGAGTTTCTCCCTCGGATGCTGACTCTACCGTAAGTGAGGAGTCCAGTGAGAGGGACGTGGGAGACAAGACGCCGGGACCAGTGAACGATGGCCAGTCCCACAGAGGCCCACAGAGCGGTCTGTGACTCTTCTCATTCTCCACATTCAACATAGTAATGATGAGATTCCAATAGGATAAGGTTTTATGCTACTTCAAATGCTAGACCCTAAAAAAAAAAAAAATCTGCTGTGGAATACTCATCATCCGTATGGTGAATTTCTCAGCATCGACTGTCACTGTCTCATGTCGTTCTAGTGTCTTCGTTGAGGCGGGAGACCGTGCTGGAGGTTAGGGGTTCACTCAAGTATGTTTTGAGGTTAATAGCCATGTTCCATTCTAGTTTAGAGTCCTAATGGTTTTCCTCTCCGAAGAACAGGAGGACCCAAACTAAAACCAGAGTCTCAAAAACTACCTCCAGAATTTAGTGACCTTCTTAGGATCCAATTCTGGATTTTTCTCAGCTGTCACTGCCAGGAAGTTATTTATTTATCATGGGTCCAAATGCATTCTATTTGGTCCTGTTCTTAGATCCTTCTTCCCGCAGGTAGTTCAGTGAGACCGAAATGGTGTAGCATATTTATATCTGTAGTCTGTGGCTTTTTAGGCCAGGTCTGAAATGAACTTCCTGTCCATCTCAAAGGACTTTACTGTGGAGCTCATGCTCTGTGATCAAACTAAGCCCACAGGTCTAACTAGACTTAGGGGCATTTTTTGGTGTGATGGCAAGGTAGTTTGGTTTTAGTTTAACAGATTCCGTAAATAAATGTGCGAGTACAGCTCTTGTATTTGCTGGAGTTTTATTTATATCTCAGGACTGTTTCAGTAGTGCAAAGAAAAGTGGGATGCTCAGGATATTATTTTTAATAGTAATTTTTATACTTAAACATTTGTCATCACACATTTCTTTGTTTGAAATGCAGTACAGAGTGAATCGTATCCTATAAATGAACAGATTCTAGCTAGAAGCCAGAGGGCCTGATCTGTCACTGTCATGCGTGTGATCTTGCGAGTCCCTCAGCCTTTGGGGCTTCTGTGGGACTAAACTAGCTCATTTCTGAAATTCCTTCCAGTTCCTTTTTGATGTTAAAGAAAACCCCCTTAGAATAAGGGAAGAGTTTTTTCTTTGGATCCAGTTTCACAGAATCTTAGAAGTTATTTAGCACCATGGTAACAGGTGCTCTGTTTCAGATAGATAGGACTAAAATCTAATTTTGATTCCAGGAAGGAAATATATGAGGGGGGAAAAAACAAACAAACAGTCGGTTCTGGGGTTTCTCCATTTCTGTTAATTGCTTATCTGAGAAAATCTCGCTTTTAGTTCCCACATTTAACTCCTGACAGTTTTAGTATATTCTGCATGGCTAACGAAAATCAAAAGTCACCATCATCGTATATTCAAAATCCAGGTAGTGAGCATGTGAGGTGTGGGACTGAGTTGCCTGTGGAAGGAGGCAAGTGTGTTAGATGTTCTTGTGAGTTCTAGAAGCATAGTTGTTGCTATTATGATTTGGAGAGACACCACAGTCTGCACATTATTTTCATGTTTTAGAAAGATGATTTTCTCACTGTAAATATCAACCCACTTGGAAGATTTTATTTATTTCTGTAAAGCTTCCATGAAGGCATTTTATTGCTTGCATAGAACTTAATTAAATACCGTATAGAAAAGATTGTGAGTTTCTAACCCCTCCTCCGTGTTGCCCTGGGCCCAGTGTTGCCTCTTACCACAGCAGGTGGCATGGCCGCCGGGTCCCCTCTGACTCCTTGGCGAGGCTTTCGATGGATGTCACAAGTCATCTGACATTTCCAGGACCCACATGGCAATATAGCTGAGAAAAGAGCGTTGTTTTGGTTTTGGTCTGTTAGAGGTTGTGCTTTATTCCCTTCCCAGCTGACTGTTTTTGGAAGGCAGCTAGACCATAATGCATATATGACCGCCCATGGATGGACCCTTATGAGGTTATTGACTCAGATGTCACTGTGTTCACAGTTATCACGGTTTTAGAATAAGTCACGTCATGACCACGGGTTCCCTTTAGCAGAGCTGTCAAGAGCGAGATGAGATAGGGAGGTGACGTACCTTCCTCAGGTGAAGGCAGAGGCCTTCAGACAGTTACTGTGCCACCACTCTGGTGTCCTTGCATAATGTCGCGTCCCCCTTCCTTCTGTCATCAGGAATCCCCCAATAGGTAAGGACTGCGAAACACGGTGTGCACGGGTGTGATTTTTAAGGAGTTGGAACTTCATTAAGGGGAATTCCACAAATTCCGAATTCTAGAATGGAATTCTTAGTTGGAACTAAGCTGACATCTACCTTGGCATGTGCTAAAGAGTTTGCAAGAAGGGGCGCCTGGGTGGCTCAGTCCGCTGAGCGTCCGACTCTTGGCTTTGGCTCAGGTCGTGATCTCAGGGTCCTGGGATCAAGCCCTATCTCGGGCTCCGTGCTCAGTGGGGAGTTTGCCTGAGTATTCTCTCCCTCTGCCCCTCCGCCTGCTTGCTCGCGCACTCTCTCTCTCAAATAAATATATCTTTTTTTTTTTTTTAAGATTTTATTTATATATCTGAGACAGAGAGAATGAGAGAGACAGAGAGCACATGAGAGGGGGGAAGGTCAGAGGGAGAAGCAGGCTCCCTGCCGAGCAGGGAGCCCGATGCGGGACTCGATCCCGGGACTCCAGGATCATGACCTGAGCCGAAAGCAGTCGCTTAACCAACTGAGCCACCCAGGTGCCCTCAAATAAATATATCTTAAAAAAAAGTTGGCAAAGCAAATTAATAGTTTTAGAGAGATTGCAGGGCACCTGTGTTGACTACCTGTCACATCAGGGTTTTTCAGATGATTGTGGAGTGCTTGTTTATGAAATGATTTGAGGTCATAAGTTAGAATTCTTTGTATTGCAGCAGATCCCCAGAGGCCTCTTTGAGGTAACATTTTATGAACTTAGCTGAGGTGACTGGTCGTTTAGTCCTGCATTCAGCAAATGGGTGCTCAGGGCCTGTGGTGGGGGAGGCGCTGGAACAGGATGAAGAGGGAGAGAGAAATGGAATCCCTGCCTCACAGGATATTAATGGGGGCCATGGGCCTTACGGATGATGCACTTTGACTGTATTCACCTATAGATAATGAAGTTTGTATTTCTTGAGAAGTGTTCCATTGCTTCAGCATTTTAACAGTGAGCATTGCCCTTCCCTCTGTCATTCTGCTTTGTCGAAGTTATCCCATACTGTAATTTCTATAATTACAATTTTTTTTTGGTGTTGTAATATTTGAATAGAAATGGGTTTTAATCCAAAGTCTCTAACTTACCTTAAGGCAGATTTACACAGATTAATCTCTATGTATTGAGTTGTACTTTCCATTGGTTATTGTTGTCCAGGTTGTTTTTTAAAAAAAATAAATTATGCAGTACATAGCAAACAATAAAAATAACCCAGTTATAAAATATATATTTTTTAATAAATATATATATACTTAATATATATATGTATATATTAGAAAGGCTGGGTTCCGAGCAGTTTGGAAGCTCGAGGATTTTCTGGGCTTCTCGTGCGTCTCTGGTTGCAGTGGTGAATTATAGAGTGACGAGCCATGACCATGGCTGGGGGCTGGAAGGGGCACAGACAGGAGCCAGTCACAGGCCTGCAGCTCCCAGGTACCCAGGCAGGCAGATAGCACTGCGGGGGAGCGGGGGTTGCATTCTTCCTTTGTCACCTGTGTGTCCTGGTCTTTTCACCTTCCTGGAGGAAAGCGCTCTCACCTTTAAGTATCAGTAGCTTACCCCTTTGTGACATTTGCTGCTACATTGTAAGTTTGGGTTAGCCAGGCTAGCCTATCCGGAGAAGCTAATTACCTCCTTTTAGGCATCGAGCCTGTAATTTGAGTAGCTGCCCCCAGATGAATGGTGGTGCCCGGCTGTGCTCATGTTGCACAAATAGGCTCCCTCCGGGCCCAGGGTAGGGAAAGAAAGCCCCAGATTAGCCTGAATCGAGACAACTATGCCTTCTCGCTAAGGGAGTCGTCATTCATTCACAGTTCCATAAATCATTTCTAATCGTGTGGGGTAACGAATGAATATAATTCACATTGAGAGGAAGTACAAAGACTTCCATACCACTGACGTGCATACATTCCTTATGTAAAATAGCTGTTACTATTTTTTACTGTTTTGCCCATTCTATCCTGTTTTATTTTATTTTTTTAAAGATTTTATTTATTTATTTGAGAGAGAGAGACAGAGATAGAGAGAGAGAGCGCTAGCTGGGAGGAGAGGAAGAAGCAGCCTCCCGGCTGAGCAGGGAGCCTGATGTGGGGCTCGATCCCAGGACCCCAGGATTGTGACCTGAGCAGAAGGCAGACGCTTAACCTACTGAGCCACCGAGGCGCCCCTCTATCTTGTTTTACATCAAGGAGAAACCTCTATATTTTTCACTTGCGCTTGAATCAACCTCAGGCTTTTGTTTGAAAACAGATTCCACATGCTCTCACTCCTTCTTGTGGCCTCTTGGCCATTTATTTTAAAGCAGTGTCCAGGGTGCTCTGTTAAGCATCTGCCTTCGGCTCAGGTCATGATCCCAGGGTTCTGGGATCGAGCCCTGCATCAGGCTCCCTGCTCAGCGGAGAGTCTGCTTCTCTCTCTCCCACTCCCCCCTGCTTGTGCTCTCTCTGTCTCTCTCGCTCTCTCCAATAAATAAAAAAAATCTTTAAAGTAAAAAAAAACAAAAAAAAACAAAAAAAAAAAACAGCGTCCGGAGGGTTCAGAGAGCGGCTGTGGCTTATCAGAGGGAGTGCTTCCCAGTAGCTCTATTGAGCTCTTTCCATCTCTTTAGCCCTTCTGCATCTCTCGCTCTTTGCCTTTATGAAAGTAAAGTTTATTGGGATTATTTCTACTGTAAAAGTCATACTCGTTAAGGAACATCCTCACTAGAGAAAATGCAAGAAATTGGAGAAAATCACCCGTTATACCAAGATCCAATCTCTGTTTTCTTTTTCGAAGTTCTGATTACTTTTCTAACATGTTCCAGGTAGTAAAATATACATGCCATACAGTTTCCCCTCTTGACCATTTTTTTAAAAAGATTTTATTTATTTATTTGAGAGGGAGCGAGAGAGCAGGAGCCCAACATGGGCTCAACCCCAGGACCTGAGACCATGACCTGAGCCTAAGGCAAATGCTTAACCAGCTGAGCCACCCAGTCCCCTCCCCACGGCCATTTTTAAGGGTACTACTCTTCTTTTTTTAAAGTTGGAATGAATGCCCCGCAGACGGCAGCTTTTTCTCCTCGAGGCTCTTCACCTTGGTTTTCCTCGTGCATCAGAACTGAAAGGCCAGACACGTTCAGTGTCTGCATGTCCACACTCCCCTCATCTTCTGTCTTTTCCCCAGTATAACTGCCTCAGTGACTATGTTTATATCTCTCCAAATGAGAGTGGAAGTTCAGAGTTGCTGTCAGTGTTTCCTTAAAAGTTCTGCAAGCCACTTAGTGACTCTGCGCAGCGCTTGCACTTTCCCTTCCCCTCCTGAAGACTTTGAAACGCCTTTAGACAAAACAGGGCAAGTTTTGGCACCAAGTAGCATGACGATTGATTATTTGCTGTTTCTTCAGGATGGCTTTATTTATTTATGCTTTTGCTTCTCCTTCTGCTCCAGGGCCACCGCCGCCCAGTTCGGGGAACGAGCAGCACTCGTCGGCCTCCATCTTTGAGCATGTGGACAGGCTGTCCCGGTCCTCGGAGGCCAGCAGGCGGGTTCCCAGTAAGATACAGCTGATCGCCATGCAGCCCATCCCGGCCCCTCCGGTTCAGCACCCCGTACTGGCCGACCGGGTGGCAGAAACCAACAAAATTAACAAGGAGGTATTTGCTCTTTTTTAAAAAGTCCATTTATTAAAAAAAAAAAAAATTCACATTCTGATTTGGTCACTGCTTAAAAACGGGTGGAAATTGCTAAAGGTAGGAGCTGCTGACAAGTATTTTACTCGGACTTGTGCCGCAGCTGAGTTTTTGTTTAGATCCAGTGCCGTTCAAGGACACTGTTAGGCGTATGGCAGACATGCAGAGATTTAACATAGCAAACCCGAGCCTCCTATCCTTCAAAAGTCCTCCTATGGCCCTTGGCTGATGTTTGGGAACTTACGTTTCAGAAACATTCCCACTATTCCCAGAACAGAGTGGCTCACTGTGCCCAGATTGTTTATGCAAACAGTATGACTTATCTGAACATCTCTTTTCCTTCTGGGACTCTGGAATTTTGGCACATGCTACACAGAGGGAGCCTGTTGGACCAGCCCCCAGGACGAATCCTGGGCATTGCATCTCCAATGGGCTTCCTTGGTGGACATTTCACATGTGTCATCACAACTCATTGCTGGAGGAAGGAAGCAACATTGTTGTGTGTGGCTCCCCTGGGGAAGGCCTCCTAGAAGCTTGCTCTTGGTTCCTCCGGACTTCACCCACATGCCATTTCTCTTTGCTTATTTTGATTTGCATCCTTTTGCTATAATAAATGGGACTAACTGCTGAGTCCTATGAGTTTTCCTTTTTTTTTTTTTTTTAAAGATTTTATTTATTTATTTGACAGAGAGAGAGAGACAGCGAGAGCAGGAACACAAGCAGGGGGAGTGGGAGAGCGAGAAGCAGGTTTCCTGCCGAGCAGGGAGCCCGATGTGGGACTCGATTCCAGGACCCTGGGATCATGACCTGAGCCGAAGGCAGACGCTTAACGACTGAGCCACCCAGGCGCCCCCCTATGAGTTTTCCTAATGAACCTTTGAACCTGGGGTGATCTTAGGACCACTGTAGACTTTGTGATCCCTGATAGATCCACTCTGGCCCCAAGGATCTACTAATACCTAGTAAAATCCGACTCCAGTGAATCCTGGAAGAGTGAGTTAGATCCACTTCTCCCCTGAGATTTTGGGAACTAGAAGGCCAGGCCAAGTCACTGTTAACTTGACCTTGAGAGATTTGACCTGGGCTAGACAATGAGTGGCCCAAAGGCCATTTAGGATTGCACATAAGGCAGCTCCATGTCTGTCCATTTCCTGCCTCTAAGAAACACCTGCTACTGTTGTGAGTTCTGCCAGGGTGAAGTAGTAGGAAGTTGGTACAGTTGCAACCCTCTCCCGCTTTAAAGGTGATCCTTAAAGTAGATCATCTCACAGAAGTCCTATCAAGAGTTCTTAATGGTCTTTCCTTCTTTTGCTAAGAATGTGCACTGTGGGTTTAGGATGGTGTGCACTGCCTCGGCTCACCATTGCTGGGGAGCCCCAGCCCTGCACAGCCCCTGGCCTAACCTAGACCGTCGCCCGCATCTCGAGTTGCATGTGCCTCTGTGCTTACCATGTGTAAGCACCCTAAAGTGGATTCTCCGAGTGCCGGAAAGAAAGAAGGGAGTAGGCTCACCAGGCCTATGGCCCCACAACTTGATAGTGTACATCTCTGTTTTTCTTTTACTCTCTTTTTAAAATGTAGTATTTGATGCATACGTGGGCTACGGGACCCAGCCTGTGGCTGATGGCAGATTCTCTGGCCCCGTGTGTGTGTTGGGCCGTCCATGTCGCCGCCTTTGGGGCCTCGCGGGAGCCTGGGACGGCCGTCTGGGGGAAAGGAACGCCTTCCCAAGATGCCCTTTCCACATGGGGGCCCCTTCGGGCACGTTCCATGTGTCTCCCCTCCACATGGGGGCCCCTTCGGGAACGTTCCATATGTCTCCCTTGTCTTCCCTCGGCCGTGCAGATCCAGACGGCGCTGCGGCACAAGTCCGAGATCGAGCACCATCGGAACAAGATCCGGCTCCGCGCCAAGCGCCGCGGGCACTACGAGTTTCCGGTGGTGGACGACCTGTCCTCGGGCGACACGCGCGAGCGGCACCGTGTGTACCGCAGGGCGCAGATGCAGATCGACAAGATCCTGGACCCCACGGCCAGCGTGCCCTCGGTGTTCATAGAGCCCAGGAAGAGGTGCGCGTCCCAAGCAGGGCTCCCCGAGGTCTGCCTGCAGAGGCGCCCACGGCTCTGCTCCCGCTCCGGCTGCTCTCATTCACCCTCCTGCCCCTCCTCTTGCCCCTTATTCCTGGGTGTACTCTGCCTCCTCGAATTCAGCTAGTTGAAAATAGCAGTCGCCCTTTCTTTCTCAGATGGTCCCCCCCTGGTTTCCCTCCTCCGTCTCCCCCCATCCCGCCCTCGCTCCCAGTACCTTCCCCTCCTCTGCGTGGCAGGGCCATTTCTTTTCCCACAGCTGCCCTCAGAGTCTTGGTCTCTTGGTCTTCCAGACCCCCGTCCCTAAGGCGCATGCGTCATCTCTGATCACTGACCTCATTTGTGTCTTGCCCTGTTCAACACCTGTAATGGTGTTGGTTACCTGCCACGTGGAACCTGCGCTCGGTAGCAGGCGGGGCCCTGCCTCTCCATTCTGGCTGCGTTCCACGGTCCAGCGGTGTAGACAGGGTCTCCCCATTAGATGGTCCTCTCATTCCGCCCCCACCCACATTCATCTGCTTCCCCTTGCAGAGGAGGAGGGATGCAGGCTCACACCCTGTCCCCGCATCCCTCCTCCTCTGCAGATCGTACTTGCTTTTTAAGGCCCGGTTCAGGCCCTATAGCCAGCCACGGTATCAGTAGCCCACACTGACCTTGCCCTTTTCTGAATGTCTGAAAAAAAGTCATGGTATTTTATTACCTTACATGATTCTCTGCTGTTCCATGCGTTTAAATATGCTCAGGTAGACTGTGGCTTTCTTATAGCAGAATCTGTGTCTTACACATTGTATCCTTTGGGGTGTTTACCGCAGTGGCCAGCACATCCCAGATGCTCAGAAAATACTTAGTGTTTAGTTGATAAGCTACTGGCAGGAAGATTTATTTCCTACCAAGATAACCTCTTACCCCCCCCCCCCCCGGAAGCTCCAGGATAAAGCGATCTCCCAAACCACGTCGGAAACACCAGGTCAATGGCTGCCCTGGAGATGCCGAGAAGGACAGACTCATCACCACAGACAGCGACGGCACTTACAAAAGGCCCCCCGGTGTCCACAACTCCGCCTACATCGGTTGCCCAGTACGTAATGCTGCTTCTTGCTTCTGGGGTCAGGGTGGGGTGGCTCTTAGGGGAAGGAGACTGAACAGTGGCGGCCGTGGCCCTGTGCGGTCATGTTGCCAGATGACTGACACTCCAGGGCCAGCTGGGCTGTGAGGCGTGGGGGCAGGGGGCCGGTGGGCTGCTCCTTTGAGGGGAGACATGAGTCACAGAGACCAGCGGGCAGCTGAGTGAGCCCCCTGGAAATTGTGTTGGTCCTTTCTGTGTGCAAGCCTTGCTGTCATATGCTTCGGGATGGGTCCTCCTTGAGGTTAACTGGGAAACAGAAGTTTGTTTTCTTTTTTTTTTTTGTCTTCCCCTGGTCCAAGAGTTGTTTGGGTTTCTTGGTAATAGGAGGGATATTTAGGGTTTCGTCTCTCCCTTCTGTTCCTGGAGTGCTAAGAAGGTATTTTATGTGTGTGTGTGTACGTGTATAATTTTAATGGAAGAAAAAGCTTAATGGAAATTAAAAAATACAGAATTAGGTATTTTTGTTTTCAAATGGAAAGGGGCCCACTCCAAACTGCTTGAGGTGCTCAAGGCAGACATTGGTGGCTTTAAGGCACATGCACAGACCCCACTGAGTAGGGAAGAAAGGGCCCGCCTCCCCACCGGTGTGCGAGGCACCCCAGATGGAGAGGGAGCTCCGGATGTGGCTGACTCGAGCAGTGCCAGACACACAGTGGACACCGATAGCCTTGTGCCGGGGGCAGGCCTGGCTCGTGGCACAAGACCCCTTCCTCCTCCCAGAGATACACAGAAGCATCCTTGTTTAGAGAGAAATTAGCAAGAGGAAAAAAAACCAAACAAACCCACATCCTTGGAGAAGGGGTTTGTGATGTACGTGACGATCACTTTGAATAGAGCTTGTGTGCCCTTAGCCATTGTCTCCTAATTACACAAATAACTAACCCCGAAAGATGTGAAACCTGATCACACAAATCTGCCAAACACCACACTGACATTGGGGCTAAATATCATTGAATCGTGGTCATCTGAAAGAACCAGACTTTTCCTTGGCAACTTCCTGTATTTCTAGTGTCCTAAAGACTGGCCGCGCCTGCTTATGAGGATCGGTGCAGTCCCAGAGGGGTGCAAGGTTCTATAGACTCAGCTGCTTTGCTCCTGACTCTGGCTGTTTTGGAAGGCTGCGAGTGAGTTCCTAAGATAGGGGAGCCGGTCCCGGCAGTTCTTACAGCAGATGGAGCTCTTGTACTGCTGTTGTGCTTTGGACAGGTGGTTGTCTGGGCGTCTGTGGTGTTTGGCTTCATCTGGGAGGACTGTCCCCTTGGCTCCCCAGGATGTTCACTTGAAGCTTTGGCTTTTGTCTCCCCCGGGACTTGCAGGCCTGATGTGTGAAACCAATGAATAGAAGAAGGGGGCATTACTTCTCCCCAACCCCCTTACTTCCCTAGCCAGCCAGGGTTCATTCCCTCAAAGAAAATCTGCACCAGTGCTATTTCAATCCTGTCCCCTCTTTTTTTTTAAGTACCCCTGAGTTCTGTCATCTGATGCCATTGGGTCTTGTGTCTTCCCCTTGATCTCTCCATTTGTCTTCATCGGTGATCCAAAATCAGGCCGCCTTCAGGGGGGGCCTGGATCATCTTTTCACTTCTTGCTTTTTTTTCTTAGCAGCAAGTGCAGAGGTTCCTCCTTCAGCTGGTGGAAATAAACCCTTCCCTGGAGAGCACCACCTCAGTCAGCCGGCTTCATTTTTCAGAGATTCCCTAAAATGAAATTTTTCTCAGATGGACTTTTTACTTTCTGTAAAAATTCTAAACCACATGCTCTCAAAGATAATGCCTTTTTTGTGGAACTCACTTTTTCTTAGGTAGTATTTCATCTTAAAGATTTTACTACACATACATGTTTTTTCTTAAATTTTGCACTTCACCCTCAAAATATTTTCTCGTTATGAGCTCTGTTCTCCTAGGGTGAAAGAAATATTCCTGTATTTCTTGGTAGCTAGGGGTTACCATTATAATTCAGGCCTCAGCACACTGTGGCCCTCAGGCCAAATCCAGCTAGCTACCAGTTTCTGTGACGTTTTATTGGAACACTGTCATGCTCGTTCATCTGCGTGTTCTCTCTGGCTGTTCTCGCTGAGTGGCAGACTTCCAATACAGAGCAACAGCGACTGTATGACTCAGAGCCTACGATATTTGCCATTTGGCCCTTTTCAGAAAAAGTTTGTATACCCCTGATCTAATTTATCATCCAAACCTGACACCTGGGAGCGTGATAGAAGGCTCTATTAATGATTATATTGGGACAGCAGGCATAAGTTGAGATTGTCCTCGGCCAACCAGGGTATCTGATCATACATCCTCTCTGATGACTGAAGGTAAAACAAAAAACAAAAAACTTCCTATGTATTTCTCAGGAATGATAGGTGGATGCGTATCTACACAAAGGAAACAAATTGACCAATAATGAAGCTATCAGACTGAGACTCAAGAGAGTGGAATTCAAATTCCAATGGGGATCCTGGATAAATCTTAATGTTCATAGACCACTGTTACCCATTTATTATTCAGTACCACCTATCTGTGAAACACTGTGCAGATGTTGGGATATAGAAGAATGAACAAGACCTCTTCTTGGCCTGCAAGGTGCTGGTAGTGGAGCCCGCCAAACGGGGAGCCTGTTAGAGGTAGAAGGAACCGGAAGCTATGATGTCATGGCTCCGTAGCTCTTTGCCTTCTTGGCAGGATTCATGAGTCCCGCCTTCACAGCTTCACAATATATTTCTTGCTGTAAAAGTTAAACCGTTGGAATCTCAGTTCGGGCCTGCAGTTTTTTATGTGGCCGCACGCTCGCTTCCTTGCCATGCAGTGTTCTAAAACAAAATTCAGCTGAGTAAATTTAAAGATCTCATTGGCTTTCTTCAGGAGTTCATGAATCAGGCAGCATCCCACCCAGCAAGTAGAAAGGAGCTCCGAGGGGTGGTACGACATGGAAAGTTTTTATAGACCGAAGAGGGCAGAAAAGGAAGTTTTCTAACAAAGAGTGGATTGTTTTAGGCAAGGTCACCTTTCTTTGGGGAAAGGGGGGAGGGGGGTCTGTTTTGCAGATGACCTCACTCGTGCTGATCAGGAATTTCCAGATTGACTGGTTAAAGGTCACATTCCTGGGAGAGGCTGAAAGTGCGGTAAAGTCTTGCTTTGCTCTCTGGGGGCAGTGACTCCATTTTGGGCCGGTTGTTGCTTTCTTGCTTTCTTTTTTGTTTTTTGAAGAACAGCTACCTAGCCATCTACTGGAACCACCAGGAACATCGCTTCTGTCTTTGGAGAGACCCTTTCACTTACCACGGGGATGTGTTTACAGAGACACTTTTCCTTTTGCTCTACTGTGAACTGTTAGGTTGGTGACACACTCCTGGCGTCAGTCTTCCCTCTCTACTCCCCAGGAAAACCCAAGAATGGGAGAAGGGCCTGCATGCGGACATTTTATCCACCTCACAGGGAAAGGAACACAGAGTTCTTCCAGGGCTCTGTCACAGATCCAAGAGCCCTTTGGGGCTCCAAATCCTTACTTAGAATCCCTAGGTGACAGATGTCACTTAGTAGAACCTTTCCTGCAGTAGCCCAGTTTTAAGGAAACAGACTTCCGGGACCAGGATGTCCTGTCCGTGGCAGCGAGGCCACCCACTCGCTGCTGGGAGGGGAAGGGCGCCGGCCCCACCTCAGGAGGGTGGTCACGGCTCAAGGGCCGTGGTTTCTGTGGAGGAGTCAGGGCCTGGTGATGCCACAGCTTCAGAGTCTGCCGAGAGAATCCAGAAATCTGAGCTTTAGTATAAAATTTTCAGGTTTTGAGAAATATTGGCTCTTTATTTCTTTTAGACCGCACAGGCCAAGCGAAACAGGTCTGCGGGCCATGTGCGGCATGCCAGGCCGTAGTGTGGTTTTCTGTCTGTTCAGGGTTAAACAGCTGCTGCCCTTCAGTGTTAGACGCTGGCGTGAATAATAATGATCATCTGTTGGACAGGACCTAATCATGAGGAAGCATTGTATTATTTTATTTTTTATTTTTTTTAAAGATTTTGTTTATTTGACAGAGAAAGAGAGAGCATAAGCAGGGGGAGCAGCGGACAGAGGGAGAGGGAGAAGCAGGCTTCCCGCTGAGCAGGCAGCCCAGTGTGGGGCTCAGTCCCAGGACCCCGGGATCATGACCCAAGCTGAAGGCAGACGCTTAACTGACTGAGCCACCCAGGCGCCCCATGAGGAAGCATTTTAGACAGTTGTCTGAGAGTAAGGATGTGTCTGTGGAACAGAGATTTTTCTTTGTAAAAGAGTCATTGATCCGAACATCAATACAGACAGGAATGTCTCCTTTAGCCCCTTGAGTAGGGTGGTCCAACCAGCTGAGCCAAACTGGGCCAGTTGGACGAGCAAAGCATTCTAGATACAAGGCGCCCACCCTTCCTCACGGAGGGCACCAGATCACCAGCCCCTCGTGCAGAGCCCCTTCTCCTCAGGGTGTCACTGGCAGTAACAGTGATCACGTGCTTCCGGCGCTGCTGACACCAGGAGGGCCTCCTCTTACATCCGTTTCCTCTTTTGTCTCTTGTGTATATTATGGCAGCATTTTGCTCATAAAGCAGTATCAGGAAATAAGATTTTAAGAAACCTTAATTGTTACTTGTATCCCTACCTCTTCGACAGTAGGTATAGAATATAATTTAAACCTTTCTGGGTGACTCATGTTATTCAGAGGTAGCTCCATTTGAAAGACATGTGGTTTCTGAATAAACACTCTCTATTTACCATTATAATCAGGTGTTACAGTAAGTATCAAAGTTGTTTATACACACACAGGTGCAATATGGTGGTGACTTTGATCTCTTCTGGGGTTGTGTAGGGTGACTTTTTCTTACCATAGTCAATAGACTGCTTTAGTTTTTGGTATCTATGGAAAGTTGACTTGGTATTTTAGTATATAAGACTCTGAGACATTTTTTAGCTTCTTAGAGGCATTTAATAAAAATACATACTTGCAGGTACTGCATTTCAGATAATTGGTTGAGTTTTGCTGGCCAAATGATTGTTGACTATTTTCACTTTTTTCTTTCATCCTAATTCAAGCTCCCCCTGCCACTGCCATCCCATAGCTATTATTTAGAAAATTCTTACGGTAAACTTCTTCCTCAATGTCAGTGAAAATTGTTAAATTCCATTTTGGCCCTGTAGTTTTGCTTTCGAATCACCACAGAAGCTCACATCTGATCCTTGTTCCCTTTGCTGTTTGCCTTGCTGTAGTCCGATCCCGATCTCCCGGCCGATGTGCAGACCCCATCCTCTGCTGAGCTGGGGAGGTATCCAGGCCTGCCCTTCCCAGCCTCCCAGTACATCCCGCCCCAACCGTCAATCGAGGAGGCGCGCCAGACCATGCACTCCCTCCTGGATGATGCTTTTGCTCTCGTGGCCCCCAGCAGCCAGCCTGCCAGTTCTGCGGTCGCAGGCCCTGGGGTCCCAGCCATCCTGCCTGTGAACAGCACCCCTTCCCGGGATGAGAGGCGAGCCACCCAATGGGGGTCCTTCTACAGCTCTGCTCAGACGGCCAACAACCCATGTAGCGTAAGTACTGGCCTTCTAGAATTCTCTCATGGGCCAGATGTTGGAATTTTGTTGCCTGACTTCCTCAATTTCAGAATCACTACAATAATACTGAATTCATTTGATCAGAATTAAAGTTTGGCTGAGGGACCTCAGTTTTCATTATTTTCTCCTGAGTTAATTCTTAATGTTGGAAGCATCCTTTTATGCAACTCTGGTATTTTATGGGAGTCTCTTCCTGGGTTCCCTCAGTGTCGTGAAATGGAGGTAGGGCAACTGTCAAAGCATATTCTTATTGATGTCTTTATAAAAGGTACAGTTCAGAATGTACCAAATCATTGGGCTTCTTCTTAGAAGGCCACCTGGGACTGGAGCAGTCCTCGAGGCTCCAGGACTATAGGCAGCTAGCCCACAGGCAGGCAAGGACAACCATTTCAAATATCAAGTTTCCATCTTAGGACTTAACATTTCAGGATTTCATCTTCCTTTGTTATCCTTTATTTTTTTCATATTCCATCAGTCCTTTCAAATGTGCCTTCTCAAAATATGGGGGAAGAGGTAAAACTGAAGGATGTAACATTAAATATTTTTTTGCTAATTCCAGATTGGATGATTGGACTAAAACATTTGATGCTGGAGGGAAGTTAATTAGACCCGGTTTCTCAAGGAGTGTTTATACTGGGTCTTCTGATTTTGTTACCCACATTAAGGTGAAATTGGGTGGTAGTGAACACATGTTAAAGGAATCTTTATCTCTGAAATTGGTTTGAATTTTCAAAGTATGTGGTTAGTAACAGATTGTTTCCTTCAATAACTGCTACCATGTGGGGAAAATACCATTCCATCTCATTGTTGTTTTTAATGTTACAACTATAAATATTAAATACTTCGTATTTGTAACTGGTAGTTTATAATCTTTAAGGAAATGGATGCTATAGAACAAATTCTTTGATACAGTGAATGTGGCTTCAGCTACTGTCTCTTCACTTTAAGTTTCTTTCATTTGTTTATTAATCCAGGTAGATTTATGGAGTACTGCTGTGTGTACACTGCACAGCTCCAACTTCTGCATTATGGCAGGGGGTATGTGGACAATTGAAGCAGTGATTTTAAAACAATGTGGTGGGCGCCTTGGCAGGGGGAAAGTACAGCCAGGGAGCATCTACCTGAGCTGTGAGGTGTTTAGAAGGATTTTGTAGATAAAATGGCATCTAAGTGGAAGTCTGAAGGCTAATTAACGGTTGCAGGAGAAAAACATGGCAGAGACAGAATTAAAAGTGCCCAGTACAAATTTCTTCTGGACAAGATGGAGGAACAAGGTTGGATTACCTTTCTTCCAGAAACAACTAAAATAACAAGGAGGGGGAAAAAAAAATATATATATATATATATATTTATACACATACACACATACAAATATATGGGTTTTCACAATCCTGGGCATTAGGCAGCAAAGGAGAGGGATCACTGAGAAATGAGTTGAGTTCTACACATGTCCCAGTTTACTATCTTGAGAGAGTTTCTAGCTGCGGTGCAGGGAGGAAGACCTCAGGCAGAGCACAGTGTTCTCTCTGAGTTGAGAAAGACAGAATTGGAGACTGGGGAGGAAAAGATAGGTAGATTTCACAACAGAGAGTACAAGAAAGCAGAGAATTCTAGAGATCTGCAGAGAATCTTCACCTGAGTACTGACCAGTTTAAGGGTATGAGGAAACTACCTAAGACTGGGGAAAGAACCACCTAAAAAGATTAGAAGGAATGGTCTTCAGAGCTCACACAGGTGTGGAAATAAGTTCCTACTGTAGAATGAATTGTGTATCCGCCAAATCCAAATGTTGAAGTCTAAACCCCATGTGGCTATATTGGAGCTAGGGTCTTTAGGGAGGTGACTAAGGTTAAATGAGGTCATAAGTTTGGAATCCTGATCTGATAGAACTGGCACCCTTTCTTTGCCATCTGAGGATACAGCAAGAAGGTGGCTGTCTATAAGGCAGAAAGAGAGCTCTCACCATAAACAAAACCCTGCCGGAACCTTGATCTTGGACTTTCTGGCCTACAGAACTGCAAGAAAACAAATTTCTGTTGTTGAAGCCACCCACTCTGTGGTATTTTGTTATGACAGCCCAAGCTGATTATTACAGTTCCTTTCCTTCCAGAGTAGAAAGCTGCATAATTCATGGAGCACCAGTTAGATTACTCAGAAGGAGCATTGGTTTGCTTCAGTAGTGGAGCAAAATGAGCCCCAGATTAAAGCTTCCCTAGCTCTACCTAACAGCATAAAAACAATACGTGAACCTGAACAAAGCTCAAGAATATTTATAAAAAAACAAAAATATATAGCATCCAGCAAGGTAAAATTAATAATGTCTGAAATCCAATCAAAACTAACCATATAAGCAGAGGCAGGAAAATGACACAGAACTAGTAGACAAGGATTTAAAAAAAATAGTTATAATGAAGTTCCATATGTTCAAGAAGCTAGAGAAAAGATTGAATGTATTAATTAGAGGCATTGAGGACATTAAAGGATACAAATCAACGTAGAGATGAAAACTATAATGTCTGAGATAAAATATATACTTATGGGATTAGCGACAGATTAGATATTGAAGAAGAAAAGATTAGTAAGTTTGAATACATAGTAATAAAAACTATCCAACATGAAGCAAAGAGAGTAAGTAGACTAACAAAATGAATAGAGCATTGATGAGATCGGGACAACCTCAAGTGGACTAAATATACATGTAATTGGAGTTCCCAGAAGAAGGGAAGGAGAGTTAGAAAAAATAAAGAAATAATGGCCAAAAGTTTTTCAAATTTGATGGAAACTATAAATCTTCAGATCCACAAAGTTTGATGACCCACTATGCACAAGAAACATGAAGAAAATTATACCAAACAGTATAATCAAATTGCTCAAAATAATTGATAAAGATTTTGAAATCATCCAGAGAAAAAGGACATATTGTAATGCAGTGGAACAGAGGTGAGGATGACAGCAAAATTCTCATTGTCCAGAAGACAGTGAAACAATCCTTTAAAGAACTGAAGGAAAAAACTGTCAATTCTCTATTTGCTGAAAATAACTTTCAAAACTTTTTAGACACACAAAAGCTGAAAGAATGTATCACTGGCAGACTTTAATTACAAGAAATGTTATGGGAAATTCTTTGGGGAGAAGTAAAATGATGCCAGATAAAGATCTGGATCTCCATAAATGAGTGAAAAACACTAGAAATGTAAATATGTGGGTAATTTAAAAAAACTTTTTCTTTATTATTTAAAATTTTTGAAAAAGATAATTGGCTACTTAAGGCAAAAGGATGACAGTGTATTATGGGGTTTATAGCATATATAGAAGTAAAATGTATGAAAACACAATAGCACAAAGGGCAAGAGAGGAGAAATAGAAGTACACCCTTTTGATGTTCGTATAGCATACACGAAGTGAAATAATAGCACTTGAAGGTAGATTGTGATGAATGAAAAATATAGAATATAAACTATAGCAACCATGAAAAAAAACTTCCAGAGTAATAGTTAATAGCCAACAAAAGAGTAAAAATGAAATTATAAAAAGTACTCAGTCTTGGGGCCCATGGATGACTCAGTCAGTTAAGCATCTGACTCTAGATTTTGGCTCAGGTCATGATCTCAGGGTCGTGAGATTGAGTCTGGTGTTGGGCTCTGTGCTCAGTGCGGAGTCTGCTTGAGATTGTCTCCCTCCCTCTCCGTCTGGCCCTCCCCCGGCTTGCATGCTTGCTCTCTCTCTCCCCCCACCCAATCAATCAATCAATCAATCAATCAATAAAATCTTAAAAAAAAAAGTATGCAGTCCAAAAGAAGGCAGAAAAAGAGGAAAAGGGGAACAAAGAACATATGGGACAAATGGAAAACAGACACCAAGATGGTAGATTTAAATTCAGCCCTAATCACATTAAATATGAATGGTCTAAATATTCCTATTACAGGGCAGAGATTATCAGTGGAATAAAGCTCAAGCTCCAATGATCCGTTGCCCACAAGACAGTCACATTAAATATAAATCCACAAATGGGTTAAAAGTATGGAGAAAGAAAAAAAAAGTATGGAGATAGATAAACTGTGTTAACACTAATCACAAGAAACTGGAGTGGCTATATTAATGTTAGCCAAAATGATCTCATAGTAAACAATATTACACAGAGGATCATTTCATAATACTATATTGGTCAGTTCATCAAGAAGACATAAAATCCTAAATGTTTATGTGCCTATGACAGAGCATCAAAATATGTGAAGTAAAAACTGATAGAACTGCGTGCAGAAATAAACAAAGCCACATTTATAGGCAGAGACTTCAACACTTTCAATAATTGAAAGAATGAGTACATAGAAAATCATTAAGGTAGAGAAAACTTGAACAAGTCTGGAATTAATACTGATTTTCAGCTTGAACTAATTGACATTTATAAAGTGCCTTACCCAAGAAGAGCAGAATGTACATTCTTTCAAGAGTACATGAGTGATGGGGATTAAAGAGTACACTTATCATGATGAGCCCTGAGTAATGTATAGAATTGTTGAATCACTATACTGTACACCTGAAACTAATATAACACTTTATGTTAACCATACTGGAATTAAAATTTAAAAATTAGCTTTAAAACAGAGTACACGGAACATTTATCAAGATAGATCATATTCTGGGGCGCCTGGGTGGCTCATTTGGTTAAGTGGCTGCCTTCGGCTCAGGTCATGATCCCAGGGTCCTGGGATTGAGCCCCGCATCGGGCTCCCTGCTCAGCAGAGAGCCTGCTTCTCCCTTTCCCTCTGCCTGCCGCTCTGCCTAGTTGTGCTATCTCTCTGTCAAATAAATAAATTAAAAAAATCTTTAAAAAAAAAAAAAGACAGATCATATTCTGGGCCATAAAGCTAATCTCAATAAATTGAACAAGATTTGTATTATCAAACAATCCCATAAAAAATGGAAAAGGGGGAATGTCTGGGTGGCTCAGCCAGGTAAGTGGTTGTCTTCAGCTCAGGTCATGATCCTAAGGTCCTGGGATGGAGTCCCACATCGGGCTCCTTGCTCAGTGGGGAGCCTGCTTCTCCCTCTGCCTGCCATCCCCTCTGCTTGCCATCCCCTCTGCTTGTGCTCTCTCTCTCTCTCTAATTAAAAAAAAAAAATGGGAAAGGATTCGAACACAAATGTCACCAAAGAAGAAATACAAATAATAAGCAGACAAATACGAAGAATCAGCAGATGGAGAGATCTTCAATCTCATTAGTCCTTAGTGAAGTGCAATAAATCATGAGATACCCCTATATACCTATTAGAATATGAACAACTGGAACTTTTATAAACTGTTGATAAGAATGTAAAATAGCACAACCTATTGAAAAACAGTTTGACAATATCTTAAAAAATTAAACCTATGCCTTCTTTATGACCCAGTCATTCTATTCTGAAATATTTACTGAGGAGAAATGAAAGCATATGTCCAGACAAAGACTTGTACGTTATGACAGCTTTCTTTGTAATAGATTCAAATTGGAAGCAACCCAGATGCACATCAACAGGCAAATATATAAACAGAAATGGTACTGAATTTATACAGTGGGATACTACACAGTAATAAAAAGGAATGAATTTTTTATACATATGACAACATGTTTGGGTCTCAGAATAGTTATGCTGAGGGTAAGAAGCCACCCCCCCAACCAAAAAAAAGTGCATATTGTATGATTCCATTTATATGTAATTCTAGAAAATGCAAACTAATCTATAGTGACAGAAAGCAGATCAGTGGTTGCCTAGGGATGGAGTGAATTTGGGAAAGGGTATGGGACAGAGGGATAACAGAGGGGCACCAGGAAGCTTGGGTGGTGATGGATATGTTCACTGTCTGGTTTATGAGCATGGTGTGCGGGTACCAACATTTGCCAAAACTTAACAATTTGTATATTTGAATATGTGCAGTTCATTGTGTGTCAATTATAATGAAATAAGGCTGTTAAAATTTTTGCTCCAAAATGTTCTTAACAATGAAATTAGTTCTGGGCAACTAATACAGAGTGAGAAGTAAGAGCGGTGAGACATGAGGCAGGAGAGAAAAAGCAGGAAGCTGATAGGGGTAGAGCTTAGCCCTCATCCTGAGGGTAATGGCCAGACACCGAAGAGTTTTGAGCAGTCTAGAGACATAATTCAGTGTGCCTTTTTGACAGATTGCTCTCATTTTAGACTGGAGAATTGTTTGTTAGGGTGCAAGACCAGAAGCAGGGAGACACTTAGGAAGTTGTCCTAGTAATCTTGGTGAGTGATGTTGGTGGCCCCAACTAGCATGATGCAGTGAATGGATTTAAGAAAAGAAAAATCTTCATGGCCTCAGTGTGTTTATTGCTGATGGCACTGAGCCAGTCTAGAGGGAGAGTTCGATGATACAGGAAGGGGGGTCCAGAGTGCCGAAGGAGGAATTATCTTTAGAAATGAGGGGATATATTCCTTCCAATTTAATAGCAGGAAGAGGGAGGAGTTGGGTACAGATATAATCATGTTTGTAGTGGGTGACAGGAAGTTGAGAGGCCTCCCATCTCACTGTGGCCTCTATTTTTCGCAGTGGAAAAAGCAGAGTCATTTATTGAGAACGAGCGAAGTGTGGCAGGGCAAGAGATTTGAGGGAGAGCAGAGATTGTGCATACTTACAGTAGAGAATGAAAGAAAACCGTTTAGGGACATAAGAATAATTACTTAGTGGCATTGAAGCCCCTGATGAGAATGACTGTCGCAAAATTATAGTGGCACAAATTAAAGTTCTGTAGTTTTGTTGATCAGCAGTTGGATACCCAGGTGGAGACAAGGAGAAAACGGGCAGTTGGATTGATCCAGGAGTGGGGCTTTCTCAGGCAAATGTGATGAAAGGACAAGGGGCAAGAAATGTACATATTAGCGGGTGCAGTTGAAATGGTAGACTACACTGAAGGGCAAGGACAGGGAGTTGGGGTCAATTCAACATGCTGCAGCTTTGTAGATTCTTCCTCTCGAATCCTCCGCTTTACGTGGGTTGGAGCCACCTTCATATCTCGCCACCATTGCAAGAGCTTCCTGATTGTCCCTCTGCCTCCAGTCTCGAATGTAGGATATGAGGGTGGTGGCTGACATGTAAAATGCCATTTATTGGTGTTGAGCAGGCTGGGAGCGGAGAGGCTGACACAAGTAGATGCATCCTCTGGAGGACAGGGGAACTCAGCACCAGGAGGGAAGCCTACAGGAGCCGCTTGACTTAATCTTGAGTTTTGCAAAGGAAGAGTTCTCATATCACTTTCTAACATGACCTTGTTCGCTGCTGGCATCTATATGTTACTTCTCTCTGTTCCTAATGCTTTCTGAATTGTTCTATGAAGAAATCTGTGGCCATCTTAATTTCCCCTTTCCTGGTAAGGGATGTATGTATGTACCCTAACTGCTAGGAAGCGTAAATAATTCTGGGCACTCAGCCAGTTTTTCTAAATCATTTTCCCCTATGAATAGCCAGTGTCCATTTGATCTTCAGATTCAGCTCTTTCGTTCACTTAAGGGAAACTTGCTTTTGTATCTGAAATAATTTTCTTACTCTATTTATTATAGTCGAAGATACCAATTATCTTCATGTTGGCTCATCTTTGTTTCCTATACCTATCCTTTTATTCTCTAATGGCTTTAGCTACATTGTCCTGGTTTCTCTGCCTTCTTTATGATTATCATGGGCCTTTTCTCTGTGGCATTGATTTGATTTGGAGCCATATCTATTCTTTTCCCTGCTAGTTGATTTCTTAGAGTCATAATGGCATTGTTTCGGTCCTCAAATCATTTCCACCAATAATTAGGTCCCAAATTATTTCAATTCTGTGGTCTCCCATTTCCATTCACTCTATTCTTTTATCGTCTCATGTTTGAACTTTAAAAAAGGAATTGCTATTCTTATTACTTTACCATTATGCAACCATAGTCCTTTTTTTGTTCCTTGGCTGCTAGTTTTCTCAGTTTATGGCATGAAACTGTTCCTTTCTTTGCTTGTTTGGTTTCTGCTGGTGAATTTTAGCAATAATTTTTGACTGATTATTTGTTCATTGTTCATAGGTTTTGGAGATGAACAATTCCGTGATAATGCCTTAATCCACCATCTTAACCAAGAATTCAAATCCATAGCAAGATTTTTATAAATACTCTTAACTGAGTGATTTTCTCATCATGGACCTTTGATGTTACCCTTATATGTTTTGATGATGATAGCTAATCTAGTGGAAAACCAGAATCATTGGCTATATCTGTGCATATCTCATATAATTTTATCATGTTTATAAATTGGTCATAAATTACTGTTTGTTGCCAGGAGGAACCTGATCATCCTTTATTCCCTTCTTCTGACTACAGTAAAAACTACAATAATGTAGATTTCAGGATGTCCTCAGTTACCACATGAACCTTGATTTACCATCTAATGACATTTTTTAGTCTTTTTTTTTGGCCAGTGTTAGGGTGTTAGTTATGCATTGGTGAGAAGGCCACTTGATAGGTGGTATTTCTGCTTTCCTGAGTAAAGTTAACCTCCCTGGAGCAGTCTTCTAAGTACCAAGTGTGATTGTCTGAACCAGGACATTTTACAAACAGACCCATCCCAGACTCCACCAACCATTTAACATGGCTTTCTTGCTCTATTGGCCTGTTTTATACTGAATAGAAGGAAGGGATGCATTAAAATGGGATTTTTATTTGACATCACTGGTTGAAACCTTAAAATTCTATTGTGTTGCCCAAAGTTTTATATAGATGTGAGCCACTTAAAGTAAACACCTGTCATTATGTCTATGATTTTTTTTTTTTAAATCTTTTTCATTGGCGTGTGCACTATCTGGAAAAATCACTTCCTTTTTCTGATTACAACAGAGTTAAAATGCCTTGTACCACAATAACAAAACAGGTAGAGTGGACAGCTAGTTTTCACTGTTTTTGTATTAGTTTATCACTTACTGGACCTCCTGAAATCCTGATATGTAAACTTTGATCTTTTTTTGTTTTGTTTTATTTTGCACATGAGTATGTTTAAAAAATTCAGACAGCTGAAAAACACAGGGGCCACTGTGAATAATCTTTATCTGGTCTCAGATTTCCCTTTAATTATTTGAAAAGGAATTGAAACTCCTTTTCCTTCTATTCTTCCCTTCTTCCATAATCCCCTTTGGCTGTTTGACCTCAGCTGGGGAACTCTGTAAGGTTCTCCTCTCCCTCCCTCTGCCAAGGGGATGGAAGCAGAGAGGGTCAGAAGATGAAGTAATTTGAGCACAGTTTCATATGTAATAATCCCTTCAAACTGTATGAGGTATAGGGTTCATTCTGTCCTTCTTGGCATCAGGAAATAGACCCAGGGAAGTTGAGTAGCTTGGCTAGTCTGTTTGGTTCCAAAGCCTCTACTTTTCTTCATAAAGTAGAAATTCATTCAAGGGGGAAATCTGGTTTGGGAACCATGGGCAATGCAGTGCAGTGGTGGTTAAAAGCTGGTCTTTTGAGTCAGAAAGACTTATTAGGAGGAAATAACTTCCTTGTGAGTTGATTTCATCTATAAAATAGAGGTAGTGAGCCCTTTGTTGCTGTTACTGGGCCCGGAGTTAGTGCTCATAGCTCTTACCACAAAATACTAATTCATTAAATGACAGCTTAATAAATGTCTAATATGAGAGCAGGTCCAGAAACAAGGCTGACTTAATAACTTCACTGGGAGCTCTGGATCCTGGACAACCAGTTGGTTCAAGCTGACTGCAGTTGGATGGACTCTGTCCAGAGTAACCGCTCTTTTAAGGTATCTGATTCCCAAATAGCGATTCACAGCTGTTGAAAGAAGTGTTGAAGTAGGAGTCCCGTGAATGTTAGGGTCGGGATGTGTTGATTTCATGAGGAACACAACATAGATACACATTTCTTTAAATCTGATGCCATATTGATATTGTTCTAGCCAAAGAACACGTGGTTAGCTGAGATTAGCTCAAGTAAAAAGAGTTGACTGAAGGCTATGGGGCACCGGATGGAATATAAGGGCAGGAGTATGGTTGGGCCTCCTTGGAACCAGAAAACTTTCAGAAACTGAATGTAACTTCATCTTTAAGTGTCTCTCTAATTTCTGGTTCTCTTTTCACAATGTTCTATTAACACAGTTCAGTGCTCACATACTTGAGTTTTGTGAGTGTATTTGAATTGCTGCTGGAAGCCCAGTGGCTCTGGTGACCATCTTGGCCCATGTTGGCAGAGTCATTTGTACTAAGTGTGGCCACGAAGGCCTACCTTTTTAGCAGAAGATACAGATTTGTAGAGAATGAGCCTGTAGGGAAGAACAGAGGCTGGAAGGCTGTCTGTTACTCATATTTTTTATAAAAGAAAGAAAGGCCTGGAAATGAGTTGTCTGTTTTTTTAAAGCCTGGTAGCCCAGTTCCCCAAGCTGAAACTTCTGGCATTATTGAATGGCAGAATGCTTAAATGGCATGCCAACTGTTTTATGAGAAAATAATTCTCTTTAAAGTTAATCTTGCAAGCCTAAATTTTTAAGTTTGCTGTTGTCACTTTCTAATAAATGTAGAATGTTAATCTTCATCTTCTTTTGGTTTTCTTCCAGAGATATGAAGACTATGGAATGACTCCCCCATCAGGCCCATTGCCAAGGTAAAGTTTTCAAGAGAAAATGCATTAGAACTTCCTCACACAGGCTGTTTTTAAAAATTTTGTAAACTCACTTCTTTGAGCTAATATTTAGAGCAGATGAAAACTTCTGAGTTGTGTGTTGTCTTGGGCTAATCTGAAGAGGAGAAAAAAGGTGGAATTTAAGGTCTGCTTCCAGTAGTGACAGACTAGATAATTTGCTGAGGGCAACTGGAATAGCTAGACAAGATGTTAAAATAAAACAAAACCAAACCCAGATAGCTAATAGGACAGTGAAGTGGTATGGGGCCAAGATCCAGGAAATTCAGAGAGATGAGCCCTGCCTCTTGGGCAAACTTTCTCCCAGGGGCACCTGCTAATTCCAGAGGAGGCGACTGAGAAGCTGAGCAAAACTTTGGACAGACTCATGGAGCTCGGAGTCTTGAAAATTCAACATAGTGAAAGTTGTGGGATACACCTCAAGGCATGCTTAGGGAGGACTTTGATGCCTTAAATGAATCAAAATATATTTGTAAAGAAAAATGGCTGAAAACCAGTGATCTAAGCATCATCTCAATGTTAAAAAAAAAAAAATCTAATTAAACCTAAAGGAAGTAGAAGGAAGGAAATGATAAAAATAATAGAAATTAATGAAATAGGGGCACCTGGGTGGCTCAGTCGGTTCAGCATCTGCCTTCGGCTCAGGTCATGATCCCAGAGTCCCGGGATGGAGCCTCGTGTTGGGCTCCCTGCTCAGCAGGGGAGTCTGCTTCTCCTTCTCCCTCTACCCCTGCTTGTGCTATCTCTGTCTCGCTCACTCTCTCTCAAATAAATAGATAAAATCTTAAAAAGAAATAAAATAAATAAAAAGAAAGTAATGAAATAGAAAAACAAATAGCATAATAGAGAAGATTGACAAAGCTAGAAGTTGGTTCTTTGAAAAAAGCTAATAAAATTGATAAATCCCTGGAGAGCTTGATCAAGTAAGCTGTATAGCATTATCAATAAGAGGAATGTAAAAGGACATATTAATCCAGATCTTTCAGAAACAAAAAAGATTTTGACAGATTTCTAAAAGGCTGATTTTTAAAAGATTTTACAGATACTAAGAAGATTTTATGAACACATTTTTGTGAAATTTAAAATGGAAAGTGGCTCAGTCAGTTAAGTGTCTGCCTTTGGCTCAGGTCGTGATCCCAGGGTCCCTCGGCAGGGAGTCTGCTTCTCCTTCTACCCCTCCCCCTTCCTTGTGCTCTCTCTCTCATGCTCTCTCTCGAGTTCTCTCTCTCTCTCAAATAAATAAATAAAATCTTAAAAAAAAATTTAAATGGAAAAATTCTGGGACACCTGGCTGGCTCAGTCAGTGAGCATGTGACCCTTGATCTTGGGGTTGTGAATTTGAGCCCCATGTTGTGGGTAGAATTTATCAAGAAATAAATTAAATTGATTTTTTTTTTTTCAAAATAAGATGGATGGAAGAATTCCTAAAAAGAGAAAACCCGAATTGTCATATAACTATTAAAAAAATTGAAATCATTCCTAAAATTCTTCCCACAAAGAAAACTTTGGGCTGGGGCACCTGGGTGGCTCAGTCGTTAAGCGTCTGCCTTTGGCTCAAGTCATGATCTCAGGGTCCTGGGATCGAGCCCCACATTGGGCTCCCTGCCCCGCCGGAAGCCTGCTTCTCCCTCTCCCACTCCCCATGCTTGTGTTCCTGCTCTCTCTGTGTCTTTCTCTGTCAAATAAATAAATAAAATCTTTAAAAAAAAAAAAAAAAGAAAAAGAAAACTTTGGGCTTCAATGGTGAATTCTGCCAAAAACACCAAAGGAAAAAAACATGCCAGTGTTCTACAAATTTATCTAAAGAATATAAAAACAGAGAATGCTCCCCATCTCATTCTTTGAGACTGCATAACCTTTTTTTTTTTTTTTTTTTTTGACAGAGAGAGAGAGAGAGTGAGAGAGCACAAGCAGGGGGAGGGGCAGGCAGAGGAAGAAGCAGGCTCCCTGCTAAGCAGAGAGCCTGATGCAAGGCTTGATCCCAGGGTGCTGGGATCATGACCTGAGCCAAAGGCAGACACTTAACTGACTGAGCCATCCAGGTGCCCCAAGACTGCATATCCTTGATATCAAGGATGACAAGGACAGGGAAATTGCAGGAAAGAAAACATTAAGGGTTCATGAGTTTTACTCATGAACGTAGATACAGAAACTTGAAACTAAATATTAGCAAACATACCCAGCATTGTATTCAAGAGGATATCATATCACAGCCAAACTGGATTTATTCCAACAATGCAAGGGTAATTTAACATTTTGAAAAATCAACCAATCCAATTCACTACTTTGAGGAGAATAAAGGAGGGAAATCTCATTTCACTAAATACAGCATTTGATAAAATTCAACATCCATTCATGGTAAAAATCTTAGCAAATAAAGAATAGAAGTGAACTTGTCTAATCTGATAACAGTTATCTCAGCAAATGTGATTTAAGGTTGAAATGTTAAAAGCTCTCCTTTTGAGAATAGGAGCAAGACAAAGATAGCTGCTTCCATTACCTCTATTCAGCATTGCTCTGGGAGTCTAGATGGTGTAGTGAAGCAAAAAAAAAAAAAGAAAAAGATTAAGGAATTCAAGGAAAGAAATAATACTGTTATTATTCTCAAATGATATATATATATATATTTTTAAAGATTTTATTTATTTATTAGAGAGAGAATGAGAGAGAGCACAAGAGGTGGGGAGGGTCAGAGGGAGAAGCAGACTCCCTGCTAAGCAGGGAGCCCGATGCGGGACTCGATCCAGGGACTCCAGGATCATGACCTGAGCCGAAGGCAGTCGCTCAACCAACTGAGCCACCCAGGCGCCCTTTCAAATGATATATTTTTTAAGTAGGAAATCCTTAAATGTCAACACATAAGTTGTTAGAATTAAGAGAATTTAGCAAGATAGATAAATTACAAAATAGCTGGATATAAGATCAGCATACAAAAATCTGTTTTATTTCTGTTTATGAGCAAAAGACAAAATATACTGTACAAAATAGCATTAAAAAATATAAAATCTCTCAGATTTAATCTCACTAGATAGTCAAGTTCTCTAAAGAAAGTGTTCATGGATTGGGCAACTCAGTATGTTTAAAATATCGGTCCTCCTGTAAGTGATCTACAGATTCATTGTGATCCCTTTCAAAATCCTGGTAGTTTGTGGTCTTTAAAAAAATATGTGGAAACTGACAAGCTGATTTTAAAACTTATATGGAAATGCAAAGGCCCAACAATATTCAAGACACTTTGAGAAAAAGAAGAATAGTGTGTGAGGACTATTCTAAAGGTTGTAAATTACTGTAACGTAATGAAGACAGTGTGGTATCACTGTAAAGCTAGACAAATAGACCAGAGGAACAGAATAGAGAGTCCATAAGCAGACCCACACGAGTGGGCAAATGATTTATTACAAAGAAGGAATTGTCAGAGTTAATCTCAGAAATCATACTCAGCTATCTTTTCAATGACCACAAGTCACACAGAAGTAGGAATGTTACCTGCTTCCTCATTTTTTCTGTTCTTTCTTTGCCCTCATTTTCAGAGGGGCTTGTTTTATTTTTCCCCAACCCAGGCACTGCTTCGTGGTCCAAAAACAACAAAGGTAAAGAGAGCACGTGAAGATTAGGTGATCTGGGGCAGAAGTTAATGATGCGGGGGGGGCATCTGATCTGGTTTGCCCAGTTCAGTTCACACCTGTTTTCTAGTGTAATTATTAATAACTTTGACTCTCAAAAGCGTTCTGGTTTGGATGACCAATTTTGTGGTTACTCAAGTTAAAGGATTCTGGGTGATTTGGATCACACTGAACTGTGAACACACAATTGAGGATAAAAAGGATGCACATGTAGCCAAGAGGAGGTTAATTGGGTAAAGTAGAAATAAGTAAAGGGTAAGAGCTAGTTGTTGGGTGGATGGTCAAGAGATTATGATTTAATTAGGTGAACTCCAATATACAGATGTTGAAGGAGGAGCATGCCTTATGTTACGCTCTCAGATCTGTAAGGTCAGAGATGTCAGACATCTCTCTCTGAGGTCAACCTAAAACAGTAACAATTATCGAAAGAGAGCAATATAAATAGCCTGGGTCTCAATTTACGAGATGTACTCCAGAAATAAGACTATAGAATAGGGGCAAGTCAGTCTATGTTCTCGTCAAACTAATTTGATCTGTTAATTACTGGTTGTCATTTGCAAAGAACTGTAATTAGATATTCTTGAGTTTCTTTAGAAGAGTGGTTCTCAAGGTGGAATTCTCAGATCCCTAGAGAGAGGGTCCTTGAGACCCTTTTGGGGAGGGGTGTCTATGAAGTCAAAACTGTGTTTCATAATAATACTAAAGCATTATTTAACTTTTTCTTTCTTTCTTTCTTTCTTTTTTTTTTTTGTGCTGATGCCTACACTGAGGGGCAGAAGCAGTGGTGGATGAAACTGCTGGAACCTTAGCATGAAACAAGGCAGAGGCACCAGATGGCCTGAGTAGTCCTCATATTCTTCACCATGCAATCAGATTTTTAAAAATGCCAGTTTGTTAGTTATGTTAGCATGTCCTCGGTGAAGTAGTACAAATTATTAATTTTATTAAAAGTAAACCCTTGAGTCTTTAATCATCTGTAGAACAAAAGAGGAAATACATATAAAGCGCTTTGTGTAGTATGGAATTTTGAAGGAAAAGCTCCTGTTCATTTGTTTGTGTTGAGAACTGATCTGTACTGCTGCTATGTTTTCTCTTTGAGTGATCAATTGGCAGACATCGTTGTTCAGACTTGGATTGCTTACCAGACATTGTCTTGAAAAAAAGGAAGTGAGCCTGTCACTTCCAGAAAAATAACTGACAGGATTTCTTGCCACTGATAAAGCTGAGCTTTCAAGTGAAAATTTGAATTTTGTCTGCCACTGGGTGCTTCACAACTTCCTAGTACTTAAAAGACTTTTCTGATGAGCTCAATGATGATATTAATAATGTGATTTTTTTTGATACTACCAAATGAAATGTATCAATATCTAGAAAGTCTGCAAAACTCAGTGAACTCATATTTTCCAAATGACTTATGTCATAAAATCATGCATGGGTCCATTCAAAGTATAAAATAGAACAGTGGGATTTCTGTAACAGATTATATAAAGTTAATTGATACTGTTTCAGATTCCATATTGCCACTAACCCTTAAGGAAACTTTGTTGAGTTTTGGTGTATCAAAGAAGAATATTTTTCTGAAATATTATTTGAGTATCATCTGAAAAGGCAATTAAAGTCTTCCTTATCCAATTATGTATTTATGTGAGTTCAGATTTTCTTCTTAAAATAACTTAACAGCAACTGATTGAATACAAAGCATATGAGAATCCAGATGTCTTTATAAGGAAATTTGAAAAAATGTAAAACTCTTCTCACTACTTTTTGGGGAGGGAGGGGTTAGATAATATAGTTGATTTCATGAGAAAATGTTAACAGGTAAGATGCTTAATATTATTTTTAAATTACTTTTAAACATAGGTATTTAAAAATGTTTTCATTTTAATTCTGAATGCAAGAAATATCTATAGATATAATCCACATACACAGAAGTTCTCAGGAGTCCTCAGTAATTTATGAGTGTAAAGGCATCTTGAGACCAAAAGGTTTGAGAACCTCCGCTTTAGAGCACTGATTTTCAGCCTTGATGAGTATCAGGATCATCAGTGGAACTCTGAACAGCCGAATCTGGGTCCCACCTCTAGAGATCTTGTTTTCATAGGTCTGGGGTGCAGCATGGACATTGGGGTTTTTAAAAGATGCTAATGGGCAGCCGAGGTTGGGAACCACCACTTCAGTCCAATGCTGGAGGTGCACAGGCCCTGGAATTTTACCTGCACCTTCATGTAGTCTGTAAACTAAGGCATTTCTTCTTCAGTCATCTGGCAGAGATTTATCAAGCATCAGCCATACTCCAGGCAACGTTCTTAGTGCTGGAGATATGCCAGTGAGCAAACAGAAGACGCCTCTGCCCTTAGGGAGCTCGTGTTCTAGGAGAGGAGATGTATACACCAATAGACAGAGAGGTCTTATTTTTCTGTAGGGCTGAAAGTGGAACTAATAAAATTCCAGAGCCAGGGAAAAGTGTGGTCCTGATGCTTGGGCTTGCTTTGCCTTCAGACCAGGTTTTGGCCCCGGTTTGCTGCAGGCTTCGGAGCTGGTGGCCCCAGAGCTCCAGCAGCCACAGGCATCGGCTGAAGCCCCGGTCGCCGCCCGAGGGATCTACTCGGAGGACATGCCATCGGTGGCCCGGCCACGGCCTGTCGGGGGCACCACAGGTACATGTGGCTGTTTAGCTTGCATTTCTGAGCTAGACAGCCCTTGCTTTTGGCTACATTCCGGAAGAGGACATTTCAGGCTTCCCAGCGCTTTGGTGTGCCAGTATTCGGTGACCTGCACAACTGGTCTGAGCCGCGTTCCCCTGGATCCTGGTGGAGGTGTAGGCAGGGGAGGAGGGAAGAGAGGGTGGCTGAGATCCCAGGACTGATGCCTTCTGATTTGTTCCTGAGTCTGTGTCTCAGACGCTGTCCCTTCACGTGGAGTTCACAGCACAACTCTTCCAGGGAAGACGTTTCAGAATTCTTATGGTAAACTGAAAGATCTATTGCTGAGCACTTGGTATGGTATTAAAAACAAGTGTTTATTTTAAAGAAGGCATTTTTCCAGCTTGTGATAAGCAACTCTGGACGTTGCTGGCCAGTGACCTGAGGGAGATTTTTGTTTCATTTGGCCCTCGTGACGAGGGATGCTGCTCATAGGTGACAAGCAGGGCCCAACATGGCTGAGCTGAGATTCCTGCATGGCACTTGGCTGGTCTGCCCCAGCAGTTTACCTGAGATCCAGTCTTGAACCCCAGAATTAAAAATTGCTGTTTCGTATCATGGAATTCCATCTCATCAATAGTTGATACTATGAACGCTATATTTGGGAATGTTGTTCATTGTTCCTAAAGCATATATGGAGTTTAAGATTTAAGCTCTTTCTTTTTTTTGTACAGTTCAGCATACTCTGAAAAATCCTCAAAGTTCATTATACCCACCTAACTGTTTATTCCAAGGGCTCAAAGTCACTCTTTTATTTTCCTTTTTATTTTATTTTCATTTCTTCACCTTTCTGTTGGAAGCTTTAGTAAGAGGAGCCATTACATGTTGAATAGCTTATTATTTTTTTTTACAGTTTCTAAATTTTGGACGATACATACCTTTCTAATGTCATCAAGACGGTGCCTGGGTGGCTCAATTGGTTAAGCTACTGTCTTCTGCTCAGGTCATGATCCTGAGGTCCCAGGATCGAGTCCCGCATCGGGCTCCCTGCTTGGCAGGGGAGTCTGCCTCTCCCTCTGACCCTTCCCCCTCTCATGCTCTCTCTCTCTCTCTCATTCTCTCTCTCTCTCAAATAAATAAATAAAATCTTTAAAAATATATAATGTCATCAAGGAACTAGTTTAAGCCAATTCGAAACTTGTAATAATTGGATAATTACCCATTATGGTTTCTTTGGAAGTTCTTGTATGTTGCGTTGTTTGTCAGTCAACAAAACAAATAATGTATCTGGATATCCTACAGGATTTCGTATATTTTACACATGCTGTGCTTACAGTGAGTTTTGTTTCTCCTGCTAATTATTGCTTATTTGAATTATTATTGAAATATTAATTATTGCTTGTTGTGTATTACATATCCCAAACAAAATTCAGACATACTCATCTTCAATCTAGAAGAATAGAGAAATGATACCTATAAAACATTTGAAGAGGATGTTATTTTCTAATAATTTCTAATAAGAGATTAAGTTGTGTAAAAATTTGTAATAGAAAATATTAAGATATACTGGAAGAGTTACCTTTCTGACTGTGTAAAATGATCAAATATGTCTATATCTAAAAATTAGTAAAAGCAAAAGGAAAATAGTATCTAGGGAAGTATTCAGCAGATAGATATGTCCATGAGGTATTTTTATTAGAGGATGATTCATATAAATTGATAAGTGGGCAGACTTCAGAGCATGAATGGGCAAAGGACAGGAAGAATGAATTCACAGAAGGAATATTTGTGTGGGGTGTGTATCACATGAAAGTAAAAATATGAAAAATGCCCAGTTTTGAAAATTACTAAAGAAATGTACATTAAAACCATGACGAGACACCATTTCAGTCTTGTATCTTTTCATAGTAATGTAGCACGTGACAACATCAGTATCCAGTTTCTTGCTCTGTACAGTGGGCATAATGTGTTAGTACTTACTTTCTGTGGTTGTTTTGAGGATTGCAGAAGATAACAGAATGTGAAGGGCTCAAAATAGTGCCTGGCATGTTGTAAACTTTCAATGGACATCAGCTACAATGATTATATTTTCAGTGGTGGTATAAATCACTAAACATTTGGAAAGCAGCTGGGAATGACTTACTGAGCTTTGGATTTGGGATTCCACTTTTGAGAATCTAGGATTCTCCTCCCCAGAGAACTCCAAATACTGGGAAAAAACTACAAGTGCAAAGATATTTATTAGAGCATTATTCATAATAGCGAACAATTGTGAGCCCTCTAAACGCCTAGTAATAAGGGAATCAGTGAGTAAATTATGCATCTGTTTATTTATTATTAATTACTTAATTTCATTTTAGTTTTTTTTAATTCCGGTATACTTAATATATAGTGTTATATTAGTTTCAGGCATACAATATAGTGATGCAGTATTTCTATACATCACTCAGTGCTCATCATGATAAGTATAACTCTTAATCTCCTTCACCTATTTCACCCATCCCCCCACCTCCCTTCTCTGGTAACCATCTGTTTGTTCTCTGTAGTTAAGAATTGGTTATTTTGTTTGTCTCTTTTTTTCTTTGTTCATGTGTTTTGTTTCTTAAATTCCACATGAGTTAATTTATATTTTTGTCTTCCTCTGACTGACTTATTTCACTTAGCATTATACCCTCTAGCTCTATCCATGTCATTGCAAATGGCAAGATTTCATTCTTTTTTATGGCTAAGTAATATTCCATTGTATACACACACCACCTCTTCTTTATCCATTCATCTATGGATGGATATTGGGTTGCTTTCATAATCTGGCTATTGTAAATAATGCTGCTATAAACATAGAGGTGCATATATCTTTTTGCATTAGTGTTTTCATTTCTTTGGGTAAATGCCACTAGTGAAATTACTGTATTGTAGGGTAGTTCTATTTTTAATACTTTTTCCAGAGTGGCTGCACCAGTTTGCATTCCAAGCAATAGTGCATGAGGGTTCCTTTTTCCTCTGCCTCCTTGCCAACGCCTGTTGCTTCTTTTTTTTTTTTTTAAAGATTTTTATTTATTTGACAGAGAGAGAGAGAGCACAAGCAGAGGGAGAAGCAGGCTCCCCGCTGAGCAAGGAGCCCGATGTGGGGTTCAATCGCAGGACCTTGGGATTATGACCTGAGCCGAAGGCAGACGCTTAACCGACTGAGCCACCCAGGCGCCCCGCTTCTTGTTTTTTTTGACTTTAGCCATTCTGACAGGTGTGAGGTGATATCTCATTGTAGTTTTGATTTGCATTTTCCTGATGATGAGTGATGTTGGGCATATTTGCTTGTGTCTGTTGGCCATCTGGATATCCTCTTTGGAGAAGTGTCTATTCAAGTCTTCTGCCCATTTTTAATTGGATTATTTGTGGTTTTTTTGTTTTTGGTATTGAGTTTTATCAGTTCTTTATATATTTTGGGTACTAACCCTTTATTGGATATGTCACTTGCAAATATCTTTCCCCATTTCATAGGTTGCCTTTTTGTTTTGTTTTTTTTGTTTTACTTATTTATTTATTTAGTTCAGTTAGCCAGCATATAGTACATCATTAGTTTTTGATGTGGTGTTCAATGATTCATTAGTTGCGTATAACACCCTCCTTTGCTGTGCAAAAGCTTTTTTATTTTGATGTAGTCCCAGTAGTTTATTTTTGCTTTTATTGCCCTTGCCTCAGGAGACATATCTAGAAAAATGTTGTTATGAATGATGTCAGAGAAGTTACTGCCTGTGCTTTCTTCTAGGATTTTTATGGTTTCAGGTCTCACACTTAGGTGTTTAATCCATTCTCAGTTTTATTTTTGTGTGTGGTATAAGAAAGTGGTCCAGTTTCATTCTTTTGCACGCTGCTGCCCAGTTTTCGCAACACCATTTGCTGAAGAGACTTTTTTTCCCATTGCATGTCCTTGCTTCCTTTGTTAAAGATTAATTGACCATATAATTGTGGATTTATTTCCTGGCTCTCTGTTTTGTACCACTGATCTATGTGTCTCTTTGTGCCAGTACCACACTGTTTTGATCACTACAGCTTTGTAGTAAATCTTAAAATCTGGGATTTTGATATCTCCAGTTTTGTTCTTCTTTTTCAAGATTGCTTTGGCTATTTAGGGTCTTTTGTGGTTCCATACAAATTTTAGGATTATTTGTTCTAGTTCTGTGAAAAATGCTTGGTATTTTGATAGGGATTGCATTAAATATACAGATTGCTTTGGGTAGTATGGACATTTTAGCAATATTCTCCCAATCCATGAGCATGGAATATCTTTCATTTGTTTGTGTCATCTTCAGTTTCTTCCATCAGTTTTTTATGGTTTTCAGAATACAGGACATTGACCTCTTTGGTTAAGTTTATTTCTAGGTATTTTATTATTTTTGGTGCAATTGTAAATGGGATTGTTTTCTTAATTTCTCTTTCTGATACTTCAATATTAGTATATAGAAATGCAGCAGGTTTCTGTATATTGATTTTGTATCCTGTGACCTTACTGATTCATTTATCAGTTCTAGTAGTTTTTTGGTGGAGTCCTTTGGGTTTTCTATATATAGTATCATATCTCTGCAAATAGTGAAAGTTTTACTTCTTCCTTTCCACTCTGAATGCCTTTTATTTCTTTTTGTTGTATAATTGCTGTGGCTAGGACTTCCAGTACTATGTTGAATAAAAGTGGTGATTGGGCATCCTTATCTTGTTCTCCTGATCTTAGGGGAAAATCTCTCAGTTTTTCATCATTGAGTATGATGTTAGCTGTGGGTTTTTCATATATGGCCTTTATTATGTTGAGGTATGTTCCCTCTAAACGTAGTTTTTTCAGGGTTCTTATCATGAAGAGATGTTGTACTCTGTCAAATACTTTTTCTGCCTCTATTGAAATGATCGTATTGTTCTTTTCTCTTGTTGATGTGATGTATCACATTGATTGATTTGGGAATATTGAATTACCCTTGCATCCTAGGAATAAATCCCACTTGATTGTGGTGAATGATTTTTTAAATGTATTGTTGGATTTGGATTTTTCATATTTTGTTGAGGATTTTTGCATTTATGTTCATTAGAGATATTGGCCTGTAGTTCTTTTGTTGTTGTTGTTGTGATGTCTTTTTTTTTTTTTAAAGATTTTATTTATTTATTTGAGAGAGAGAAGTAGAGAGAGAGAGAGAGAGAGAGAGCATGAGGGGGGGAGGGTCAGAGGGAGAAGCAGACTCCCCGCTGAGCAGGGAGCCTGATGCGGGACTCGATCCCGGGAATCCAGGATCATGACCTGAGCCGAAGGCAGTCACTTAACCAACTGAGCCACCCAGGCGCACCTGTTGTGATGTCTTTATCAGGGTAATGCTAGCCTCATATAATAAATTTGGAAGGTTTCCTTCCTCTTCTGTTTTTTGGAATAGTTTGAGCAGAATAGGTATTAACTCTTTTTTAAATGTTTGGTAGAATTTGGGGTGCCTGGGTGGCTCAGTCGGTTAAGTGTCTGACTCTTGGTTTTGGCTCAGGTCATGATCTCAGGGCCATGGGATTGAGCCCCATTTTGGGCTCCGTGCTCAGCAGGAAGTCTGCTTGAGATTCTCCCTCTCCCTTTGCTCCTCTCCACCCAACTCTCTCAAATAAATGACTAAATCTTAAAAAAAAAATGGTAGAATTCATCTGTGAAGCCATCTGGTCTGGACTTCTGTTTGTTGGGACTTTTTTGATTACTGATTCAATTTCATCATTGGTGATTGGTCTGTTCAAATTTTCTGTTTCTTCCTGATTCAATTTTGGGAGGTTATATGTTTCTAAGAATTTATCCATTTCTTCTAGATTGTCCAATTTGTTGGCATATAATTTTTCATAATATTCTCTTATAATCCTTTGTATTTCTGTGGTGTTGATTGTTATTTCTCCTCTTTCATTTCTGATTTTGTTTATTTGAGTCTTTTTTTTTTTTTTTTTAAATTAGTCTGGCTAAAGGTTTATCACTTTTGTTGACTGTTCCAAAAAACCAGCTCCTGGTTTCTATTGATCTGTTCTATTGTTTTTTTAGTTTCTACTTCATTTATTTGTGCTCTAATCTTTTTTATTTTCTTCCTTTTACTGGTTTTAGGTGAACCAGTAAAAAAGAAACCCTTTTTCTGGTTTAGCTCCTTTAGGTGTAAGGTTAAGTTGTGTGAGATTTTTCTTGCTTCTTGAGGTAGGCCTGTATTGCAATAAACTTCCCTCTTAGATCAGCTTTTGCTGCATTCCAAAGATTTGGACCATTGTGTTTGTTTGTTTCATTTGTCTCCATGTGTTTTTTGATTTTGATTTCCTCTTTGATTTCTTGGTCAGCCCATTCGTTGTTTAGCAGCATGTTATTTAACCTCCATGTATTTGTGATCTCTCCATATTTTTTTCTTGTGTTTGATGTCTAGTTTCATAGTGTTGTGGTCAGAAAAGATGCATGGTATGACTTCAGTATTTTTTAATTTGTTGAGACTTGTTTTGTGGCCTAACATATGATCTGTTCTGGAGAATGTTCCATGTGCACTTGAAAAGAATGTGTGCTCTGTTTTAGGATGGAATGTTCTGAATCTGTTAGATACAAGTGGTTCAGTGTGTCATTCAAAGCTGCTGTGTGTTTGTTGATGTTCTGTTTGGATCTATTCATTGATGTAAGTGGGGTGTTTAAGTTCCCTACTATTATTGCATTGCTATTGATACTTTGTGTATATTTGTTAATAGCTGCTTTCTATATTTCGGTGCTCTTATATTGGTTGCATAAATACTTAAAATTGTCATATCTTCATTTTGGATTGTTTCCTTTATGACTGTGTAGTGTCCTTCTTTGTCTTTTGTTATAGTCTTTGTTTTAAAGTCTATTTTGTCTGATATAAGTAGTGCTATCCCGGCTTTCTTTTCACTTCCATTTGCGTGGTATTTTTTCATTTTTACACTTGGAATCTGCATGGGTCTTAGGTCTGAAATGAGTCTCTTGTAGGCAGCGTATTCTTGTTTTTTTTTTTTTTTTATCCACATTCTGTCACCTACCCTGTGTTTTTTGATTGGTGTTTTAGTCCATTTACATTCAAAATAATTATTGAGAGGTATGTACTTATTGTCATTTTGTCACTTGTTTTATGGTTGTTTTTGTAGTTCTTCTCTATTCCCTTCTCTTGCTCTCTTATCTCATGGTTTGCTGGCTTAATTCAGTGATATACTTGAATTCCTTTCTCTTCATTTTTTTCAGATCTATTACTGGTTTTTTCTTGTGATTACCACTAGGTTTATATAGAACACCTTATGCATATTGCAGTCTATTTTATTTTATTTTATTTATTTATTTTTTTAAAGATTTTATTTATTTATTTGACAGAGAGAGACACAGCGAGAGAGGGAACACAAGCAGGGGGAGTGGAGAAGGAGAAGCAGGCTTCCCGTGGAGCAGGGAGCCCAATGCAGGCCTCGATCCCAGTACCCTGGGATCATGACCTGAGCCAAAGGCAGACGCTTAACGACTGAGCCACCCAGGCGCCCCTTGCAGTCTATTTTAAATTGATGGTTACTTAAGTTTGAACCCATTCTGAAAGCACTACATTTTTGCTCCTCACCCTCCCATGTTTTAGGTAAATGGTGTCATACTTTAATCCTTTTATTTTGTGAATCCCTTGATTGATTTTTATAGGTACACTTAATTTGTGCTGCTTTTGTGCTTCCTACTTCCTACTTTTCATATTCTTGCTTATGATCTCTTGTTTCCACTCAAAGAGTCCCCATTTCTTGTAGGGCTAGTTTAGTGGTGATGAATTCCTTTAACTTTTGTTTGTCTGGGAGACTCTTTATCTATCTTTGTATTGTGAATGATAGCCTTGATGGATAGAGTATTCTTGGTTGCAGGTTTTTTTCTTTCAGCTCTTTGAATATATCATGCCACACCCTTCTGGCCTGCAAAGTTTCTGCTGAAAAATCCACTGATAGCTGTATGGGGCTTCCCTTGTATGTAACTGTTTTCTTTTCTCTTGCTCTTTTTGAAACTCTGTTTATCACTAATTTTTTTTTGTCATTTTAATTGCTATGTGTTTTGTTGTGGATCTCTTTGTGTTGGTTTTGTTGGGGGCTTTCTGTGCCTCCAAGATTTGGATTTCTTTTCCCTTCCCCAGATTTGGGAAGTTTTCAGCTATTATTTCTTCAAATAAATTTTGCTGCCCCCTTTTCTCTCTCTTCTTCTGGGATCCTTATAATGCAAATGTTGTTGTACTTGATGGTGTTGCTACGTTCCCTTAATCTATTCTCACTTTTTCTTCTTTTTTTCTCTCTCCTGTTCAGCTTGATTGCTTTCCATTACTCTGTCCTCCAGAAATTTTAGTGGCTGAGTTTTTCATCTCTGATTGGTTCTTTGTTTTCTCTTTGTTGAGGGTCTCACTGGGATCTTCCACTCATTTCTCAAGTCCAGTGAGTATCTTTATGATTATTACTTTAAATTCTTTATCTGGCATATTACTTATCTCTGCTTCATTTAGCTCTCTTCCTGTTATTACCTCTCTTTCATTTGGGACATATTCCTCTGTCTCCTCATTTTGTCTAACTCTCTGTGTCTGTTTCTATGCGTTAGGAAAGTCAGCTATATCTCCTGCTCTTGAAAGTAGTGGTCTTATGAAGAAGAGGTCCTGTAGTGCCCTGCCGTGCGATGTCCTCTGTTCATCAGAACTTGGTGCTTAAGGGGTATCTCCTAAGCACCTCCTGTGTGAGGGTGCACCTTACAATTGTGGTGGTGCCACTTTTGCCTTCAGTCCAGTTGTCTGTGATGGCTCTTTGCCTGTTATGGGCAGGGTTTGGTCCCTTGTTGTTAGTGGGCCAGTCTGGGGCCACGTTGGGCTTGTTTGGGGTCAGACCAGGTGTTTGCCAGAGATACAGTAGCACTGAAGTGGAGGGCATTTTCCCCGTGTTGTCCCCTGAAAAGCTTTCCTTGGTTGGCGGGGCTTGCAGTCACACCAGATGCCTGCCCCCAGCCCACTGCTGGGGTCCCAGTTGGACTAGTGTGTGTGGTTATCATCCTCTCACCCCAGGGCAGGAATCACTTTTTGAGTGGTGCTGATCCCTGTCAGGGCTGCTTGCATACTGCCATGCTTGTGATACCTCTTTGTATGGATTCCTGCCAAGGGTGGGTTGGAGGGGGTGTGTCTGCAGGAGGATACAGGAATAGGGTGCCTGGTGTTAGCAGAGCTCAGTTCTGCCCTAGGAGGAACCTGGAGCTTCTTTGGAGAGGGGCTAAGGGCAGGTTGGAGGGGGTGGGTCCACAGAAGTGTGTGGGGGTAGGGGGCACTGTTAGGGAGCTAGGTGGAGAGTATTTGTGCTATGCTGGTTCCTGCAGGTGTCACCTATATATGTAGGCCGGGGGTGCTGGGCAGGGAAGTGGCATCTCTATACCCCAAGCGTTTTTCAAACTGCTGCTTCTATGCTGTATCTAAGTGGGGCTGGTTTTGCTCTGTCTCTTTAAAGGTGGGGACTCAGTTTCCTCTTGCCCTCTGCCTTCCAGAGTTGAGCCTATTCATTTTTAACGTTCTAGATGTTAAACCCCACTGATTATAAGAATTCATGAAGTTAAGCCCCTCTGGTTTTCAAAGTCAAATGATACGGGGATTATCTTCCCAGTGCAGGTCCCCTGTGCCTGGGGTGCCTGAGGTGGGGCCTTCTCCTCTCCCTTCTCTGTGCTTGCAGTGACTCTCCCTCCTGAGGACAGTCTGGAGGGTTGGTTTGTTCCTGAACGCATCTCTGCCCTACCTACCCTTTCTGATGTGGTGTCTTCTCTATGTTTAGCTGTGGAGAGTCTGTTCTGCCAGTCTTCAGGTCATTTTCTGGGTGATTTACACTGATGTGGGTGTTCTCTAGGTGTATCTGTGGGGATGAAGTGAATTTAAGGTTGTACTTCACCATCTTCCCTGGAAGTCCCCAGTTGTGCAGCTATTTAAAATGAAGAGCTCAGAAAGAGTCAGAAAAAGAGGGTTTAAGATTTCCCAATTGCCTCTTACTTTTATGGTACTTGACCTATTTTATCTCTTTCAGTTCTTGAAATAACATCATGAAGTGGATTTTTTATCCCCATTTGAGAATTGAGGCATCCAGGCTCAGTGGGAGTGGTAGCCAGCTGCCCAAGGTCACAGTGGCAGGGCTGGAATACAAACCCAGGTTTCCTGCATGTGATGCCCCACTTGAATCATGGGGAAAGCCTGTGCTGCATCATTAAGTTAACAGAGCAAGATACAGAATTGTGTCTGAATTATGATTTCAACTACCACTGTAGTTTTAACACAAAGCTATGCTTTTCTGTCTATGCACTTGTCTGCACTTTGGTAAATGCTGGGGAACAGTGTACTGCTTTTGTTTTTTTGCAGGATTTGCTCAGTGTGTATTGGGCAGACAGTACTGATAGTCCTAATAATTTTAATAACTATTATAAAACTTCAGTAACTGGCAAGAGTTTCTGTAGGGCACATTGCTCTGATAAGAGCCTGGCAGGTTTTTTCTGACCTTTAGTTATTAGATAACCAAATAAAACTGTGGCATCCCCCCCCCCTTTTGTTAATGTATTTGGCTAATGGAGGCTGTTCATTTGACAAATTGAGTAGGAGAGGACTGAAAGGTGGAGAGGGCCACCTCCCCTACCTCCGTGAAGTCTCTGAACCTTGTAGGACCAGTCTGCACAACACAGATGAATTTGATGATCCTAGGAGCTTTTGGAAACAAGTATTTTATTTCACAGTGCTTAAAGATCACTTTTTTTCTCCCTTAATCTATGAAATAGGGATATATCCACATACCAAAAGTTGATGGAGGAGAAAATACATCATTTACAGCCTGGCCTTCATAGCTACCTGAGGCTATAGCGTGTCTAAGTGTGGAGCATGAGCTCTAGAGAGACTCCTGGCTTTAACCATCAGTACACCTTAATGAGGAGGCTGGGGCGGGGGGGTTGGCTTTAAAATTTTAATTATGACATAGCTTAGTTATGGGGAAAATATAAGTATGGTGAAAATAAATGTACTTAAACATTCTGAAATCAAAGAAATATGCACCCTGCCTTTTAAGAAAATATACATATTGTATTTTCTCTCCTTGTGAATCTCAAAGCCACGAGCAAGAAGGAGCTAGGTTTCAGCTTCTTTATGGCTCCAAAACTTTTCACTCCTTTTCTCTGAGTAAGGAAGATTATCCTTATTTGTAATCTCTATAGAAATGAATAGAAGGGCCCTTTATTATAGCCTTTATACCCTGTCCTTTGATGTCTAGCTAGGAAAATAAGAACATCACTGTTAGCCACTGTATTAAACAGAAGTAAAAGCCCATGAACCAAGAAGCTCACGGTCTGTTTTCCATTCGAAACGTCATTCTCTGGAGATAGAATTGGTGCTGTGTTTGAACAGTGCTTGTATCCCTTGTCCCTAAGGGAAAGCTGTGGTCAGAACTGAAGTGTCTTGGCTGCCTGGGTGGTGCAGTCTCTTAAGCGTCCGACTCTTGGTTTCGGCTCAGGTCTTGATCTCAGGGTTGTGAGATTGAGCCCTGTGCCAGGCTCCAAGCTTAGCGGGGAGTCTGCTGGAGATTCTCTCTCTCCCTCGCCTTCTGCTCCTCCTCTCTCTCTTTCTCTCTTAAATAAATCTTTTTTTTTTTTTAAAGATTTTATTTATTTGTCAGAGAGAGAGAGAAAGCACAAGCAGGGGGAGCGGCAGGCAGAGGGAGAAGCAGGCTTCCTGCTGAGCAAGGAGCCTGATGCGGGACTCGATCCCAAGACCCTGAGATCATGACCTGAGCTGAAGGCAGACACTTAACAAACTGAGCCACCCAGGCGTCCCTCAAAAAATAAATCTTTTTTAAAAAAAGAACCAGAGTGTCTTGCTGGGCAGCCTCACTTCCCTTCAAGTGTTGACCAGGCTGCCCCACTGTGTTCCTTCAGGCTCCCAGATTCAGCACCTGACGCAGGTGGGAATTGCAAGCAGAATTGGAGCCCAGCCAGTGGAAATCCCACCAAGTAGAGGCGGCCAGTATGGGGGACCAGGTTGGCCTTCATATGGGGAGGATGAAGGTGGCCGAAGAGAGGCTGTGAGTATCTTATGTTTGGGTCATCACTGAAAATTCAGACATAATCACTTAATTTAACTGCTTCTGCTTTGGGGATCCCTTTTTAAAACCTTTAAGTAGAAGTTTTAACCTCTCTCCCTTTTCTCTGTGAGTGTATTTTTGCTTGCAGTTTTTAGGTAGTAAATTCCCACCCACCCAGAGTGGGAGAGTAATTACACTGAACTTGTAGAAAGTATATAATTTTTCCTGAGGCAGATTTCAGGCTTAAAGTAGTGAATTTTTGAAAATAACCTTTAAAAAAATAATAAAAGTGATACTCATTACAGAAAATCTGGACAGAGACCTGTAAGTAAGAGCTACCTTTAAAATTTTTCCAATTTTTTTATATTGTGGTAAAACACACGTAATATAAAATTTGCCATCTTAATCATTCATTTTTAAGATGGCAAATTCAGTTCAAACCAGTTCAGTGGTTTTAAATACATTTGTGACGTTATGCAACCATCCCCACCATCCGTCTCCATAGTATTTTTCATCTTGTAAAATGGAAAGTTTGTGCTCATTAAACACTAAGTGCCATTTGCCCTTCCCCCCAGCTCCAGGCAGCCACAGTTGTACTTTCTGGCTCAGTGATTTTGACTTTCAAGTAATGAATTTGAACCTGTAGGTGACTAAAATCTGGACCTGATCTTTGGTGTTATTGTGTAAATATGCATAATCTTACATACCAACTTGCTTACCGTTTATGCTTTGTTGTGGGTTTATCCACATCATTTCTGTTATGACCCCCCATGAGATGCTTCTGCAATAAGCTCACAGTTTAGGTTTCCAAGGCACAGAGTTTCTCTTAGAGGCTTCTCATCACTTTGATCACTCCTTTATAGGAATGAAATCAATATGGGCACAGGTAATTTCAACAAATGCTTTTCTTTGTTTTTCTCAAGAATTTTACATGCTTTTACATGTCTTTCCAGCAAATACACTAAATTATTTTCATGACTGGAGGCTTTTACTACTCAGTGAAAGAAAATTAATTTTAGAATATAATTTTCCTCTAATAGATACATTGTTATACTTAGAATTTCAGGTATCTGCTTTACATTTGTTGACCTTTTTCTGACTTCATTGTGCCCAACTTATTTTCATAAGGTATTTCGGGTTTTCCTATCAAATCCAGTGTTCACTTACACTGCCTCTTTATCACTATTTGGAAACGTGAAACGTAGGAATATTCGAGGGCTTGAATGCCATGTTTACCATGAGGCTTACTTTTTAGCATAAGTGAAACCACAGATTTAGTACTCTTGTATATATCTAAAGAGATATTTTTTCACTGAAAAAAATCACTGAAAAGTACAATAATTCTGGTCAAATGAATGCCCAATTAATTTATATTATGCAAATATAAGCAAAACTGTTGTGTGTCCTAGTGCGATAACCTTTTTAAAGAAAAGGCTTGGCAGAACAGTCAATAGATACACAGATAAATAAAGTGGAAAATGATTTTGTGATATTGTGTTCTGTGTCGCATGCACACCCTCCCAGGCCTCAAGTCCCAGAGCAAAGGCAGTTCTTGTTAGTCTCTCTGCAGGTACTTGCTCATCTCTTCCAGCTCTCAGATAGCCTCATTTGACCTTTCACCGCCACAGGGCACCCCAATTCTCCAGGTCCCTTCCTGTTCTCCCAGTGGGCCACTTCCTTCCACACACAGGGGCACAGAGACTTGGCCAACCTCATCATTCTTTCTGTCTGCCTTTAAGCAAGTATATATCAGGCACCTGTTAAGTTCAGGGGTTTCTTTGTTGTATTGCTCTCCCTCCAGCAGTTCTCTCCACAGTTTCTATATTCCGTCCTGGGGGCCTTCTTGGAGGGCCATGTTTGGTGGGAGGTGGGCAGAAGTCCTGGGAGCGTACCCACCACCAGTTTGAATTGGATTTTCCCTCCTGTTCTTACGTGGGAAGTACAGTAACATTTGCCATGTTTTTTCAGACACACATGCTTGGACATCAAGAATATTCTTCTTCACCGCTGTTCCAGGTGCCAAGGACTTCAGGTAGGGAGCCCTCCGCTCCTCCCGGGAACCTCCCGCACAGGGGGCTGCAGGGTGCGGGGCTGACTTACACCACCAGCTCCACAGAAGACCTCCAGCCCGGCCACTCTTCAGCTTCACTCATCAAAGCGATCCGCGAGGAGCTGCTCCGGCTCTCCCAGAAACAGACCGCCGTGCAGAACTTCCACAGCTGATCGGCCTCGCCTTGCAGATTTGCCAAGTATCTGCTTCCCGTGGAAGCAAGACTAAATGGAAATCAACTAAATGGGTGTTTGTGAGAGAACGCACATCTCCTGGGCTAGGTGCCCGTGTAAAGGAGCAAGTTGCAATTTTAGAGGACGCCGTAAGTCACATGACAGCTTATGATGCTTTTAATAAGTTGGCAATTTTTTGATCACTTGGGTTTCAGTCAAAATTTATGTACTTTTGGCCAAAAGCCAGCAGCACTTCATGAAAGCAAACCACAAACCTAAGCTAACAACAACAACAACAAATCACTAAATTAGTCTCCTTTTTAAAGGTAAAAGATGGAAATGTGTAGATGGTATAGGGATTAATGGAATCCAGCATTTCCGTGGGAAGATGTGATTCAGACTGGTTTGTATGGTGAACTTGCTGCTTTGTTTTCTGAGAAAAGAGATTTGAAGACATTTTATTAACAGCTTGATTTCCCTCTTTTTCTCCATAGGAACTTATTTTAATAGTCATATTAACAACAAAAATACTAAGACTGTTTGGGAATAAAAAAAGCTACTAGTGAGAAACCAAATGATAGATTGTAGAGCCTGATGATTCCAAAAGAAGCCATCATCTGCATTTTTCCTTCTACTTCTGGTGCTACAGCTCCGAGGGCCCCTTCACCTTTATGTCTGTGAAATGCAACTTTGGCTTTTTCAATGGGAGGATATGTTGAAGATTTAATTTTGTTCTATGAAGAAAAAAAAAACACCTCCCAAACGGGGGGGCGGAGTTTAATATTTATTTGGTTATTCAAAATACATATCGAAGTTTAGATTTACATTCTTAATTGTATTTGCTGTTTATTAATTGGGCGCATGCAACTACCAACAGCATCCCATTTCAGTGCATGCCATCATTAAGCTCAGACCTACAAAAGGAGGCTTTCAGGAGGTCATAACTAATCCTTGCACTTGGCTGATGAGTTGCTCACAAATTATGTTTGAATGAGAAATCTTACATGAGCAAAAATTATTTATAAAAACTACCAGGGCCAACAAATTGTTATTCACGAGTACGTTTCTAGTAATCACATTCTCTGTGTTCAAGACGAAATGGAGTTCGGTCCAGCCTTTCAGTAATAAATCAAGAAATGTAAAGAAGAGCTTTGAGGACCACAAGGGAAAGGAGAGAGTTGCTCCTGGTTTCTGATTTTATTGTGCATGACCACTGAGTGACTGTTAAAACCATCTTATGTTCTTGGGACCTGACAGAGGGTATCATCTGTCTTGAGATTCACTCCTGAAGTAAACATTTCCCTACTTCCCAAATTAGACTAAGGGGTATAATAACAAGGGCCATTCTGTTTTCTGATACCTGAGTAAAGCTCAGAAGAAAAACAGATAACGGATTTCCACTATGAATCCTTTTTTTATTAGATCCACTAATACTTTTAATTAACAATGGATAAACAGAGAGAATTTGGGGCTCTGATGAATCAAAATCTGTATCAAATTTTAAGAACCCTGAAACAGCTAAAATAGGTTTCCAAAGTGTAATCACTGGAGGCCAGAATCATGTTTTAGCACTTCCTCAATGAAGCCTGTCAGTCTTATGATACAGGGAATGTTGCTTCTGGGAAGTTAAATGTAGCCTTGTTTTTCATCTGTGCTCTCTGAAAGAGGAGGGGTGCAGGGGAATAAGTCTCTCATGGATGTTAAAGGAATGGAAATCCCTTATCAGGTAGTCCTCACAGGCTCCAAGGAGTGTGGGAGATAAGACCCCTTTCTGGGAATGATTTTTTACCTCTCAGTCTTCGTTTAATACCAGACTCTCCCCAGAGTGGAGAATTATCTTTGCATGTCGCTCAAAAATACCAGGTTTCCTGACTATGTTAAGAATTTGAGATATCCGAGCAGAATTTTATTACAGACACCTTATAGTGAATTCAGATCGTGTGACAGCAAATGGAATAAACATAGACCCCCTCCTCCCATTCTGCTCAGTGTCATGTTTGCACACAGTGTACTAAGAATGGTTACCTCCTCTGTACATCCCAGAAACGGGTGTCTCTTTTCCAGAGGGCTGCTGTAGTGATTTTGATGCCTTTCAGACTAGCATAAAAGGATTCTACCTGTATTGTTATGCTTAAAATTGATAGACTTTTCAACTAATGTCATGACCAAAGATAACATAGGATAACCGTGGTGTGTGGTGTGGTGGAGGCAGGCTCATGGGATCACCAGCATTCTTGTGTTGATTGTAAAGCACACTCTGCACTTGTTTTTTCTGAACACCTGCAGCAGTTTTACCTGTCACCAAACTCAGGACAGACTAACTGTCGTGGGGAGCACCACACCCAGGTGGGTCTTTGGATACTCAGTTAACATGATTTACTGAAAAGAAAGGTCCTCATGTTGATCTTGTGTGGCTTTGAAGTTCCATTAACTGAAGTACTCTAAAATGAAAAGTTAAATTTTGTATCTATTCTCTTTTCCTAGTTTAAAAGTTCTGGTGGTAATAATGCAAGCCATAAAGTTGAGTCAAAATTTCAGAGAGGGTTGGAGATCATTTCCAGAGTCTACTTTGTCACCAACTTGCTGTGTCAGGTAACTTCCTGAGCCTCTTTCTCCCCATTAGCCAAATGAGGACAGACCTCTTCTTTCCACCTCCCAGAATTTCTTGTTTCAAGATTCAGCTATGATCTTGTGCATAAACAACCCTTGAGGAGGGTGCACAAAGCTTGGTGAAATGTAAAACATTATCTGTATGATTGTACTGGGATTGGACAGTCTGACATGCTCTTTTCTACCAGTGAATGACTTCACATGGAGGTAACCAGAGCAAAACCAAGGGCTCCATGTGACTCCTCTTCCTCTTTCCCAATTTGCTTGAAATTCACATCCTTCATCCTTAACTTTAAAACAGCATTTATCAGGCGCCTGGGTGGCTCAGTTGGTTAAGCGACTGCCTTCGGCTCAGGTCATGATCCTGGAGTCCCTGGATCGAGTCCCACATCGGGCTCCCTGCTCAGCAGAGAGTCTGCTTCTCCCTCTGACCCTAACTCCTTTCATGTGCTCTCTCATTCTCTTTCTCTCAAATAAATAAATAAAATCTTAAAAAAAAAAAAAAAACCAGGGCGCCTGGGTGGCTCAGTTGGTTAAGCGACTGCCTTCGGCTCAGGTCATGATCCTGGAGTCCCGGGATCGAGTCCCGCATCGGGCTCCCTGCTCGGCAGGGAGTCTGCTTCTCCCTCTGACCCTCCCCCCTCTCATGTGCTTGCTCTCTCTCATTCTCTCTCTCTCAAATAAATAAATATAATCTTTAAAAAAAAAAAAAAACAAAAACAAAACAAAAAAAAAACCAGCATTTATCAAACATCTTTCAGCACCTGAATTTTTGCCATTCCTAGCACCAAAAAAGTCAACATGAGTCCCGTCCCGTCTTTTAGATCTTAGAATCTAAGTCAGATAGCATAGCTGGGTATAAAAGATGGAAGATACAGATACATAATGTGATGTGAACATCAGTAAGATTCACTGAAAATACACAAGTACGTTGGGTACTCAGGAGAAAGGAAGTTGCACATTTGGAAACCATGGGATCCTAGGGAGAAGTCCACTTCAGAAGCTACTTTAATGAAGACGGGGGAGCTGGTGAGATGTCAAGGGAAGAGCTGGGAGTGGGCCTGGGGAAGGACGGAGAAAGTGGGCGAAGCTGTCCTCGAAAATGAACTTGACCTGCTGCAATATGGGGACAGGATCCCTAACTGCACCATTTAGGGAGTTTTAATAAAACAAGAGGAGGAAATGGGGCTGTGAGGATGTGTTTGCAATAATACAGCAAGAAAATGGCTGGGTCTGCAAAGAAGGTCTGCACAGCAAGAGATCCAGTTTGGAGGAGGGAAGAGAAGAGTACCAAGAACTGCTGGAGGGCCAACTGTAAAGTAGGAAAATATTGTAAGAATTCCACCAAGGTTTACCGCTTAGGGCAGCTCTCAGTGATCAGCCATTCAAACACATTAAATCCTTTGTGGAGCATAGTAGGTTATAAATAAATTTATTCTACTTCTTTATAGCTGCCTATACAATTTTCTCCAAATTTTATTTAATTTGAGAATATGTTTTGATTTTGGTGGGACATGGCTTTTGAGCAGCAAACTAAGCAGGTTTTGCCAACTGGATTTTTCAGGGCATGAGGCCTGTGATACAAAGCCCAGGTGAAGGTGCACCTGAGGGCTTTGGGCCGAAACAGGTAATTGTGTGCTTTACGAGCCTCCCATTTAACTGTGTCCTGCATTGCCCTTCTTAGTGCTCCAGTGGCCAAACCAGTCACTCGGACACCAATTTGCATTTGCAGTAATTCACATGTTAATCATTAAATAAACTTCTCTTTCCCTTTCATACTAGATTCTTAGACATGAATGAATTTGCTAGTTGAAAGGAAAACTGGTTAGGGTTCTGGGCAGGTGAAAAGGGGGCCTTCAGTCTTTTTTTTTTTTTTTTTTAAAGATTTTATTTATTCATTTGACAGAGATAGACACAGCGAGAGAGGGAACACAAGCAGGGGGAGTGGGAGAGGGAGAAGCAGGCCTCCCGCAGAGCGAGGAGCCCGATGCGGGGCTCGATGCGGGGCTCGATCCCAGGACTCTGAGATCATGACCTGAGCCGAAGGCAGATGCTTAACGACTGAGCCATCCAGGCACCCCGAGGGGGCCTCCAGTCTTAACAACCATACTAACTTCAGCTCAAGGTGAGCTTTAGCCATTCCATTTCTACCTCCAAAGCCAGTCTCCAGAGCCTGCTTATCCACATTTGTCCCTGACGGGAGCATGAGGGAGTCCACTTCTGGACCATTTGATCACAAGACACATTTTTTATGGAATGGTAACTTGAACTTTGTTTTTACATGTAATCCAACGTATTAATGGATATTCTTATAACAGGTGAGAGGGGTTTCTAAGAGCAGCTGCTGTAACATACTCATAAAATGTAATAGGCTCACACTTACTACCTAATGAATAAGGAGTGTGTATATTTTAGGTTTCTTTTGATATTCTTGGAGGTGACTTTGAGTGTTTAGGACTCCTCTCTTTAGTATTAAAAAGACTTGAAAACTGAAACCTCATGGTACGATCCTAATTCCATGCTTGTGTGTGTTAACACTACATTTGAGAATTTATCTTAAGAACACACAGCAGCATTGAAATTTAGGAAAAGAATATTAAATGCCTTTGGAAACATGAAACAAAGTTAGGAACCAGCGAGCAAGTGAGAGAAGGAATGAATGTCTTAATCTGAAGTGGTCTAGTCCAAATTAGTTTCCCACAGGGTAGTTATACAGGATCCTTGCTTTTCCTTCTTCCAGGTTTTTCTGCTGTGGGGCCACTTCACATTTAATGAAAGAGTGAATGGTGGAAGGGACAGATAAAAATTGAAGTGATTTGAGTTCCTCGGTCCCTGATTCCACCAAACCTTTCTGGACATTCTGGAGCATCGTGAAGGGTCTCATGCCCCCGTTTCATGACTTGACTCCCTAAGTGTGCAAGTTAGGAATAGTACAGGGCCACATTTAAGCCAGACTCCCTGTACTGTTCCTCTTGTTCATGTGGGGAAAGAAGGAGGCTCCACTGATTAATGCACTTGCTCTAAACACCAGAGGGCTCAAATCAGAAAAGGGGGTAAAAACTCAGCTTGGCCCTCCTCCAGAGCATCTTCGAGGGAGCATGGAGATTGGGCTCATTACCCTTGCAGGAGAGGTGGCTCAGCAGAGCTGCTCTGGGATGCCCACTTGTCTCCTCCTACTTTGTCAAGGTCCATGTTCTTCTGACTCTTCCTGCACTCTCATTCCTGGACTGTGAGTGATAATGTATGAAAATATGCAGAGTAAATTGAAGCCACTCGTGGCATCAATACTGCAACTTGAACTTGACAATCATGGTTTGCTGGTCTCAAACGGGCACTTAAATTTCAGCGTGGGTATATGATTTAGTAATCGAACTCTCCCTTCTATTTGTCGGTTATGTTTCTACCCTTCAATTAGCTGCCCTGTTTTCTAATGTGCTGTAGAGTTTTTGAAATAATTTATGCAAGTGTTTGGTTTCCATGTTTACAATTTATACTGCTTTCCTAGCATTTTAAATGGAAATGTCAATAAATGCTATGAATTGGTGTCAAATGATCTTTTCTGTTTATTGCCTTTGTAATATGATTTTCTCATTTGTAAAGTGTGATGGTAGAAGGAAATGAGCTTTTCCTCTAGTTGTTGTGTCCCTGGTGAGAACACCTAGGACCTTCATTTTCTAAGGAGTTAAGTTGAAACGAGTCTAATCCGCTTGTGCAATTTGCAGAACTGTTCACTCCTCCCTTGGCTGGTGCCACCCCCTTCTGCCCACGTGTTTTGCTTTTCTGCTACCCACTAATCAGATTGATGCTTCCACTAAGAGCAGATTCATCTTGGAATTAAAGGATTAGGACTCTACAATCTAGAAAGATAAAGGAGACGATCAAAGTCTGTACAACCTTGAAAGGTAATAGGGTAAACCTGGAGTTGTTTATGAAACCCAAGACCATAATGCCTTGAAACTGAGAAAAGCAGAAGGAACAAAGTGCGGTGGAACATAACAATGACATGAAATGTGGCAACATGGATAAGATCCTGGAACAACAAGAACAATAACAAATGGCATTAGAGGAAAAAGTGGTGAAACCCAAATAAAGTTCATAAGGTAGTTAGCAGTATTGTGCAAAGGTTAATTTATTGGTTTTGCTAACTTTACTGTAATTACTAAGACTTCTCTCAGGGGACATGCAGAAACACTCTACGTTTACAGTTTTTCTCTAAATCTAAAATGATTTAAAAATTTCCAAAACGAGTTTGGCACAGATGAGGCCGCCAGACCCCGTGCAGAGGCTAATGTGAGCCTGCTATGGGCAACCAACACCCAGGCACTTGCCATGCTTCTCAGAGCTTAAGACAACTGCAAGTCTTGGCAGAAAATACACTTCCATGAAGGAGAAGTCATGGGATCAACCAAAAGGAGAGTTTGGACCTAAAAATCAGAAAAATAGACCACTATGAAAGAGACCTTAAAGAAAGTATGTCTTAAATGACAAAATCAAATACTACCCCTTGAAGGAAAAATAAAGGAATTTTAAAACCTGTGCACACACAATGGCCAGATACTCCAGTATTTTCGACATAGCTGGTAGTTTTAATTAATATGTCCTCATGTTTTAATAAACATAGCTTTAGATGAAAAAGAACAAGCAAAATACAATAGACTAACTTCCACAACTTGTTCCCCTAAGAGATTTTATATGTTCTGCATGTAAATAGGTTCAAAACCATAGAAGAACAAGGAGTTACTGGAAGTAGCTGTCATAGAAGAAAGGTCAGGCTGGTCCCACGCCCGGAACCTGAACACTGAGTTGACATGAATATGAATTTAAACCATAATTGGCATTTCTTTTCTCTCTGTCTCCCCTTCCACATTGCACCTGCCAAGTACAGCTTACGGTAAAAAACAAAGAGGAAATAGTAACAATACAAAGAGAGAGCCTTTGGTTGGGTGTCTGAATAGATAATCAAATTAATGAGATGTTTTTATTGTTCTTGGACCATGCACTATGTGTTTAGTAACTTTTTTCCTTTAAAGATTTCCTGACCATTCCTTGCTATAGCCCTCTGCGGAATAAATGAGACTGGTGTATGCTTGATTTCTCCGGTGTTAAGGACTTGCAAAATTACAGCCACAAGTCCAGGTAACCCACATTTGTGTCATTAAACTATTTTTTGTACTCATGCCAAAGGATAGCATTACAGAAGCGTAAGAACATATCTGGAAAACTTACTGTAAATGTTTTAGAATGGCTGGGTCATGGATGCTTGTATTAGTGTCTTGAACTTGAAATATGCATTAGTGTAGGTACTTGGGTTTTGATTCTGTGATGTGATGAGATCAGTGGTTTCTTTTATTCAGCATCTTAAAATTCTGAGATTGTTCTAAAGGAAACAGTACAAAGAGTTAAAAAAAAAAAAGAGAGAGAGTGGCTTAAAAGCTGAAATGGAGTTGCTGCATTTCAGTATAAATGAATGTTGGTCTTTTTTCCCAACAGTAATTGGGCACCATGGCTCCTTTTGAAGAGTAGCAAGGACGTTCTACTTTTAGCAGAATCCCGAAATAACTCTTCCGCGCCTTAGATCCTCCTAAAGCTGTGAGGGATGGGAGTTGTTCACTGCCTGGGTTCGAAGGCCAAGAGCCAGTATGTTTTCAGATTGCTGTCTTACATTTCCCCAATACTGGTATTTCTGGATTCCTTCTGAGACAAATTTTATACACAAATTAGGAGTAAAGAAGTAAAAAAAGACATAATTAACCAAATTTAAATCATACTATCCTGTTACTATACGTAGCCCATTAACCCTAACATTTTTTTGTTCTAGCTTTTCTGGTCAAAGTGCATATTTGCGAGAAAGAATAAAATAAAAACAACTCCACCATCAGAAATCCTGCCATCAAAATTTTAGTGAATTTTGGTCTTAAAAAAAAAATCTCAGCCAACTTAATCTTGTTTGGTGATTGGGACTGATGAGAATGCTTTGCTTTCTAATTGATTTTACAATAAGCTATTGATTTGGATTCCAAAACACACAAGGGCAGAAGGAGGGCTGGGAAGAAGGCAGAAGGATTAGCGTTGGTGCTGGAGGTCATCTGTAAAGAAGGAGGGGGAGATGTGTCTGAGCACCTTCTGCAGGGGGTTTTGTAACCGCTGGAGGAAAATGGCACCATGACCTTGAGAGGCTCAACCTTTTCTGCCTAAGTCTGCACGCCAGTGGGCGCTGCTGCCCAGCAGACCCCCTAACCCATCCCATGGAATTTTGCAGGGGCTTCCTCCCTGGTGTTTGTAGCTGAGATAGAGGACTTCATGGATATATAGAAAGCATTGTTCCGGTCCAGAGAGTAATATTCTGTTTCTGGCCCTTGGCCTTAACAGTAGGTAACTTCAAGCCTTCAGTATACAAACTGCTTTTGAGGGACCCCTGTGAAAAGTGTGTGCCTCAGTGTCTTTTCCTTGACGGCGGGGCTCTCCTTAAATGGCTAACTAGGGATAAACATCAGCTCGCTCTCTCTAAAATAAATCAATCTTTTTTTTTTAAGTCAAAATGATATTAACAGGCTACAACTCAGGCCAAAAAAAAAAATCAAAATTTCATTTATTCCTACTAAGTTTAAAGTCCTACTTCTAGGATTAAAAAATCTATAATATGCATATAGCATAAAGGGAATATGGTCTAACAGCACTTTACAGGAAAAGATTTGAGGATATTAACAGACATGTTAGGAGTGCTGGGCATATTTGAAAGATCAATCCAGACTTAGACACTGTAAATAGAAATATATTGCCCCAGTGAGGGGATATAAGAATTTCCATCTCCCTTGCTGGTTACGTAAGAATATAGATGCCATATTTTGAAAGGAATGCTTATGAATTGGATGGAAAGATGGGGAGAAGAGGAGCCAGAATGGCAAGATTGGAATCCATGTTGTTTGAGGAAGAAATGACGAAATTAGGTGTTTATCGGGAGCAGTGAAGGCTTTGTAGGAAGCATAGCTGTCTTCAAATATCAGAAGTGGTGTCATGAGAACAGGGATTGACTTGCTTTATGGTATTCTGGAAGACAGAACTAATATTTTGTAGGAAGTAGGTCTTGGCCCAGTTAAAAGCAAGAACTTAACAATTAGTAGGTCCACACAGAAAAGACATTCTGTGGAAGTCCTTCCCATTGACCTCTGGTGAGAACCTATCACCCATGGCACTGAGCTTGTCCATCACATGGCCTCCAGCAGAAGGGCGGGCATGTCTGGGCCCTGAGGTCTTCCAGCTCACCCAGTCCTTTTCTAAGACTTTCATGAAAGCTGGTAAGGTGGAAGATGAGCATCTGGACACCTGGAGGAGAGATGGTGCTATGGATGGGACTGAACAAAACCAGCTCAGGCTCTCCCCAGAATCAATACAATGGAGAAATACTCCATCCCCTACTTCATTAGGTAGGGTGCAGGGGAGAATATTGTTTAATATGTCTTGGGAAAATAGCTGTGAATAACGTTTAATGGTTTACAAATATGCTTGTATGGTTAGAACATGGTATAACACTTGTGCATAAGAGCAAACAATCTTAATTCCAGTGTTGAGAATCTCATGGAACAGCAAATACATTTGCTGAAAACTGACTAGATCGTATGGTAATACTACTGATGTATGAATGCATCCACAAATATTTCTTGAATGCCAGCCATGTGCTAGATACTATTGTAAGCACTAGGAATTTGTAATACACGGGGGAATAAGATAGACAAATCCCCTGCTCCAAGTTGGGGGGGGTAACAGATACACAACATGGGGGTGTTGGGGATCTTGACGGGAGCAATTTTTGTGGAGTGCTGGAGAAAGAAGCTAGCTTGGAAGGAGGCTGAAGGAGGACTAGGAGATGGGAATGGAGAGAATAGTGAATTTAGACAATTCAGATACTTGGCTGAGAAGGGACGAAAAGAAATGGGGTGATAACTGGAAGGTAGAGATGTAGGGTAAATGACAAAGTGTTGCCAAATAAAATGCAGGGAAACCAGTTAAGTTGAATTTCAGATAAGCAAGGAATACTTTCTTTTTAATTTGGGTATGTCCTAAATATTGCATGGGACACACATACTAAAATATTATTTGTTGTTTATCTGACATTCAGATTTACCTAGGTGTCTGTATTTTTATTTACTAATTGGAAACCTTAAAATGACCAGCACTGAGTTATATGCTGATGGGGTTGATCCATGGAGTGGGGGAGGTTATTACTGATAATGCAGAAGACAGAGGAGAAAGTGAGAGGTGCTGGGATTCAGAGCATAATGGTGAAATTAGCCTTCAGAAGAGCAGGAATATTATTCCATTGTGTAAAGGAGGGAAAACAGAGCATAGCACAGATTCAGGTCATTGAATTTTTGATTCTGGAAAAAAAAAATCCAAGTGAGTATGTTATCATTTCTTTTGATTTATTTTTTAAAACATTTTATTTATTTATTTGAGAGAGAGTGAGAGGGAGAGAAAGTATGAGCGAGGGGAGGGGGTGCAGAGGGGCAGAGGGAGAAGCAGATTCCTCTCTGAGCAGGGAGCCCGACATAGGGCTCGATCCCAGGACCCTGGGATCATGACCTGAGCCTAAGGCAGATGCTTAACACACGGAGCCACCCAGGTGCCCCTGTTTTGATATATAAGCTCAGGGATTTTTTTTTTTTAGTAGGTGACAAAAACATTTTATTTCATGATAAGTTAATTTTAATTTTGTGCTTGCTTAAAGATGAACTCTGGTTCATTTTCAATGGCTAGTAAGATACATTCAGATTAATAGTGTCTGTTACTTGGGGTAACATAATGACTGAGGGACATTGTGGTATTTATTCTGTTAAATTTTTTAAGGTGCGTTTTATGGTCCAGAATGTGGTCTGTTTTGTTGAATATTACATGTGGGCTTGAGAAGAATGAGTTGTCTGCTGTTGTTGGATGGAGTAGTCTATAAATGTCAATTAAATCCAGTTGATTGATGGTACTGTTCAATTCAACTATGTCCGTCCTGATTTTCTGCCTGTGGGGTCTGTCAATTATGGGTAGAGGGGTGTTGAAGTCTCCAACTGTAATAGTGGATTCATCTGTTTCTCCTTATGGTTCTATCAGTATTTGCCTCATATTTTGTTGCTCTATTGTTAAGAGTGTACACATTAAGGATTGTTATGTCTTCTTGGAAAATTTGCTCCTTTATCATTTTGTAGTGCTTCTCTTTATCTCTGATAAATTTTCTTGCTCTGAAGTCTGCTCTAAAATTAATATAGCTACTACAGCTTTCTTTTGATTAGTGTTAGCACGGTATATCTTTCTCCATCCCTTTACTTTTTATCTATCTTTATATTTAAAGTGGGTTTCTTGTAGACAACATATAGGTGGGTCTTGTTTTTTTAATCCATTCTGATAGTCTCTGTCTTTTATTTGGTGTATTTAGACCATTCACATTGAAAGTGATTATTGGTCTATTTTTAACTATTTTCGTCTATAGACCTTGTTCTTTGTTTTTGGTTTTTGGTTTGTTTTGGGTCTTCCACTCTTTTTCTGCCTCCTCTAGTTTTATTAGCATTTTATATCATTCCATTTCTCTCCTCTCTTGGCATATCAATTTTTACTTTTTTAAGCAGTTGCCCTAGACTTTGCAATACACATTTAGGACTAATCCAAGTCTATTTGTAAATAACACTGTACTGCTTCACAGGTAGTGTAAGGACCTTATAGCAGAGTTCCAAGCTCTTTACATGTTGGACTAAAACTTGGAAGACGTGGTGTACCCGGTTCACAATTAAATACATACACAAATGTGCCACCCAGACATACACATTCCCTCATCATGTTGTTCAAGTTTACTATGCAATTTACTCAGACAGCCCTCAACATTTAAGTGAAATTCCTTCCAGGATTTTTCCTATGCCTTTTCTTATACCCAGTAGAGGGACATATTATATACACAATGTTCTATCCTGTTTTCCTTCTTTAGCATGGTCATAAACATTCTCTTGTGTCATTAAAGATTCATTTTTGTCCATCATTTTATGTCTATTTAGACATATTTTTTCCAGATTCTTGTGTAATTTATTATTTGTCTATCTTATAGCTTCCATGTATCTGAATTCATTTCTTTACTAAAACCATTTTTTCCTTTGGCAACTTGATTACACTTGTTTCTTTTAAAAATTTTGTGGTTGGCACTCCCATTTCTTTTAACATTTCAGCAAAGGAATTGCTGATTTATTCATCATTCTTGGCTAAATATGAAGCATATAATTAGTTCTGGAGGTGGAAGTTGGAGATCAGGGTGTCAGCTTGGTAGGGTGAGGGGCCTCTGTCTTCCAGGTTGCAGACTTCTCATTATATCCTCCCATGGTGGAATGGCCTAGATATTTTTTTTCTGCATAATATTTCTTCTATGGATCTACCATAATTTATCCATCTCCCTAATGTTAATGGTTGGTTGTTTCTAATGTTTTGCTATTATAAATGATGGTGGGCTAAATACCTTTGTGTGTAAGTTGTCTGATTTTCAGATTACTTCTTAGAATAAATTCCTAGAAGTGAAATATGGTCTGAGTAGAGTGAAAGGTACTTCTATATTATTTTTCAGAATTCCTGGGCCAATTTATATCCCCAGCGTCCACTTTGAGAATACATGTTATTGTCCTCTTACCAGCATTGAGAAAATAGAACTATATATATATATATTAAAGATTTTATTTATTTATTTGACAGGGAGAGAGAGAATGAGCAGGAGGAGGGAGAGGGAGAAGCAGACTCCATGCTGAGCAGGGAGCCCGATGCAGGGCTCGATCCCAGGACCCTGGGATCATGACCTGAGCTGAAGGCAGCTGCTTAACCGACCGAGCCACCCAGGTGCACCTATATTTATATTTTTAATGTTTTATAATTTGGCCAACAAAAAAGTTTCCACATAGTTCTCATGGTTATCATTTTACACCTCTCTAATATCCCATAGTAATATTATCTTACCTTAGCCCTGTTTTTTGTTAGTGGTCTTTTTCTAATATGTTACATTGTCTAGAATAGCAAATTATTATTTTTTTTAAGATTTTATTTATTTATTCATGAGAGACAGAGAGAGAGGCAGAGGCAGAGGGAGAAGCAGGGTCCCTGCAGAGCAGGGAGCCTGATGCGGGACTCGATCCCAGGACCCTGAGATCATGACCTGAGCCAAAGGCAGACGCTTAATGGACTGAGCCACCCAGGCGTCCCTAGAATAGCAAATCATTAGATACAACTATTTTCCAGACTATTTTCTACCTTTGTGTTCCTTCGAATTATTTTTTAAATAGGCAAATTATCAGCAATAGGTCATAAATTATGAACATTTTCATTACATATGGATTTTTTTTAATTTTAGTAGGGGTTCTCTTATAATGTGATGAACATCATTTACTGGAAGTCACTGAGCAAGAACACATCCTTCTTAAAGTGTGGTTAAGCATGTGTGTGTGTGTGTGTGTATGTGAGTGTGAGTGTGTATGAGAGAAAGAGGTGGGGGGAGGAGAGAGAGAGGGGGAAGGGAGGGGAGAAAGAGAGGGAGGGAGAGAGGGAGGAAGGGGAGAGGGGAGGAGGAGAGAAATGGAAACCATTGGCCTTTAAGGTCCCTTCTAATTCTGATTTTGTGACTCACTATATCGTCCAGTATCCAAGGCAGTCTTGGTGATGAGGGTTTAAAGAACGCCAGACCTAGAGAGGATCGGATTTGTTTTGTTTTGTTTTTTAATGCACGCTGAGCTGCTTAGACTGATGTGACTTTGGCCAACTTACATTATCTCCTTGGGTTTCATTGAAACCCACAGATGAACATAAAGATAATTCATGTAAATCACATTAAATTCTAAGTTAAACATCTCTGGGTAAAAAAAAAAAAAAATTAATGTTGTCACCTTTAGACCATCGTGGAGATCTGATTTGCCTTACATGCAAATTCCTTCCACCCTACAGATTTTGTCCACCTGGCTCCTTGCCGACACCTCCCACCCCCCACCTTAGGGTTCTTCAAAGGGAATTACCTTTGGAAAGCTGGAGGTGAGAGGTTTGTTTGCTCCTGTTGAGCTGGCTGCCTTCCGTGTGGCTTTATCCAGGATGGCTTGGAAAGCTGCCATCTCTGAAAGCCAATTAGAGATACTGAGACACTATGGGAGGTTCATTGTCTTCTGAAGAATTTAACTCTTGCAATGGTGTATCAAGTCTGTGGAAATTATTTTATTTTTTAAAAATTTATTTATTTTAGGTCATCTCTATACCCAGCGTGGGGCTCAAACTCACGACCCCGAGATCAAGATTCGCACACTCTTTTGACTGAGCCAGCCAGGTACACTGTGAAAATTACTTTAAAATACTAAAAGTAATTTTTTTAAATGACAAAAACACCTGGCTCCCTGGCATTGACATTCTAGCATTTTATAGAATAACAATGGACAAGGGTACCTGGATGGCTCAGTTGGTTAAGCATCTGCCTTCAGTTCAGGTCATGATCCTGGGGTCCTGGGATCAAGCCCCACGTCCGGCTCCCTGCTCAGTGTGGAGTCTGCTTCTCCCTCTCCCTGTGACACTACCGCAGCTCGTGCTCTCGTGCTCTCTCTCTCAAGTGTATAAATAAAAAATCTTTTAAAAAAAGAATAACAATGGACCAAAATATCCTCCGTATAAGCCTCATAGGTCATGATGTCTGAAAGTTTTTCTCACCATCTTAGCACAAAACCTGGGTATTATTCAGCCTCATGATCTGCTCTATTGTTTGTTCTCATTGCTAGGGCAGACTTGTAGAACTGACCAGTAGTATGTACATTTTCCTTCATTTCTGGCAAAAACCCACTGTGGTCTCACTCATAGTTCCCAAAAGTCAATTGCCAAATTGCTCTTTTGAACAAAACAGTTCCTTCCCATTTCCCCAAACCTGGCATGATCCTGGCATATCTGAAAAGGCTGCATTGGAGCCAGGAATCTGGTAACAGGACCACAAATTTTATTTTTAATCGGGCAAAATGCACACTCGCCTAGAATTATATTTACAGCCAACCTTTAAAAATCTCACATAGGGCGCCTGGGTGGCTCAGTCGGTTGAGCGTCTGCCTTCGGCTCAGGTCATGATCCTGGAGTCCCTGGATGGAGTCCCGCATCGGGCTCCCTGCTCGGCAGGGAGTCTACTTCGTCCTCTGACCCTATCCCCTCTCATGTGTTCTCTCTCTCTCAAATAAATAAATAAAATCTTTAAAAAAATAAAATAAAATAAAAATCTCACATAAAAAGAAAAATGCTAACTCTAATACAAATCAATAGCAATTCTGTCTTCAGATTCAAAATAAAATTGAATTCAATACATTGAATTCAATATCTAATAGTGGGAATGCCGTGCATGTTATTTTTGGGTAAGGCATGGGCATGATTGATGTCTATCCTGAACAGACAGACAGAAAGAAATCATAAAAAGTCAATTTCAATTTCTGGGACAATTGAATGAAATATCTATATGCCAATTTAAAAAGCAGGTTCTCCCATACTACTTAAATTAAGAATAGATTTCTCCTGTGACCCAGCATTACTGCATCTGGCAAGATTTCCCAAGGAAGTACATTCATGGACCCATAAAGGGAGCAGGTGAGGATTTTCATGGTGGTGCGATGTGGAAATGGGGCTTGAGCCAAGCTAGGAGTGCATCTCCCAGTGAAGGGAGAAGTGAACCATGACAGCTTACACAGAATCCTGTGTGGTAGCTAGAGGATCTGGACATAGGGACATTGAGGTAAATAGATTTGAAAAACATTACTATTGTGGTGAGCAAAGAAGCAGGATGAAATCCAGTTTATGTAAATCCAAAACAACTAATTGTTCACGTTTTATAAGAGCACAGAGGGGGACCCGTGTGGTTGCCTTGTGGAATGGGAGCCGGAGACAGAGAGAGCACTGGGGGGATAAAAGTGAATAAAGAGTAAAATCAATGGCACCTTGCAGTGGCTGATGACGATAGAGTAAGAACTACATCCCCTGCACAGACATGCAGATAAGTGGAGGAAAGTATAGGCTATGAATGAATAAAACTTCATGTGGTGGAAGGCTGGGACTAACACTGGGAATGTAGCATACATTTTCCCAAAATCCATAAATAAGTTAGTATACTTCTCATAAGAATAAATGGGTACTTACAATTTTAATCTATTCAGTGATCCTAAGAATGGATTTGGTGAGCTAATTTAGGCATTAAAGTTTGTTGCTAGTGCATAAGATACAGAAGGCATCCATCCATTAGTAGTCTTATGTTGAAGATTTTCAAGTGTATTTAACTTGATGCATAAATTATCACCTTTCTCTGGAGCAATGAGATTCTCCCAGATTCTTGTATATTGGTTTTTCAAAAAATAGATTCCTCCCATTCATCCTTTTCTCCCCGCTGATCTGTTCACTGTCTCCATAGTTTTGCCTTTTCCTGAATATCATATGGTTGGAATCATATGGTATGGAGCTTCTTTCATGTAGTAATATTACTTCTTTCACGTAGTCATATACATTTAGGTTTCCACCATGTCTTTTCATGGCTTGGTAGTGTGTAAATCAGTTTTCAAAAGAATATTTGATCTGAGTATCTTCAAAGTATAATTAAGTATTCTCTGTACTTAATATATCACTTATAACAATACAAAGTTTGGGGAATTTGTACCAGACAAGCCTGTAATTGAAGCCAAGTGTTACATCTTATGTGTCATTTTCTTCCCCCTCTTAAGTTTTGGTGGATCTTAGGACATCTCTGTGCAAATTATAAAAGGTGCCCATTCCTCAAGAAAAACTGAGTGGGTACATACGAACAACCTGAGCTACGCTAGAAGGGCTTTCCAGATCTCCGTGGGCAGCAGCCTTGGTGCCCGCATCGCTTTCCTGCTCAGGTGCACCCTGGACTCCAGGGCGCCCTTGTTGGCTTCTCAAACACTCCATGTTCCTTTCCTGCTGCCATCCAGAGGCAGGTGAGGACTCTGGCTCAGCAGTGTCAGGGGGCAGGTGGGTGAGGGAGGCAAACTCAGGGCCTCCAGAGCAGGGCTGGGACCAGGTGCAGGTGTGCGTGGGCACTCCGCAAGTATGTGCACAGCTGTGTGTACAGTGTGGGCTTATTAGAGGGATTTTACCAGAAGGGGACTTCCTGCTGCCCCAGGACTAGTATGAGAAGCCTGAATTGCTTCATTCCCCACCCGCTCTTACTCTCAGCTCTCACATAGGTAGGTCTGGATGGAATCGTGATCTTGCCAGGTGCACAGGAGGTGTGTGACCCCGGGGCTGGCATCCATCACCTCAAGTAGCATCTCCCAAGGAGAGTCTCTACCCTCTTGACCTGTTCTTGGGCAGGTCGTATGTGGTGCGGGAGAGGAGATCCATGGTGGGGCACAGGGAGGGGCAGGCGGGCTGCCTGGGCGTCCTGTGGTAGAGTGTGAGTCATGGCACACTCCCGTGGCTTGAAGCTCCTGGGCACCTGCATCCTGCCTATTTATCTAGTTGCTTACATACCTCTGGTCTCTATACTGCGAGCACTTGAACACAAGGCTGCACTTCGTTTCAAGTTGAAACTGCTCTTTTCAACAATACATGCATGCTCTGTATTAGTTCGCTAGGGTTGCTGTAACAAAGTACCACAAACTGGGTGGCTAAGACTGATAGAGGGATAGAGATGTAGTGTCTCACTGTTCAGAGGCTAGAAGTCCAAGATCAACATGTCAGCAGGACTGGCTCTTTCTGAGGGCTGAGGGGAAGAATCCATTCTAGACCTCTCCCCTCGTGTCTGGTGGGCTGCTAGCGATCTTTAGGATCCCTTGGCTTGTAGACGTGTCACCCTGATCTCTGCCTTCAGCACATGCTGTTCTCTCTGTGGGCAGGTCTGTGTCCAAATCTCCCCTTTATATAAAAACAGACTGGATTAGAGGCCCACCCTATTCTAGTGTTCATCTTAAGTAATTATCCCAGCAACGACCCTACTTCCGAGTAAGATCACATTCTGAGGTCCTGGGGGATAAGCATTTGCGGGGGATAGAGTTCAGCCCATAATACCCCCTCTCGGTAGTTTCCTTCATTTGATGGGGTAACAGGAACTTCCCAGATAAAAAGATCTCCCTCAGGGTACAAAGAACAGGACAAGAGTTTCAGCAAAGAGTTCAACAAATAGTGACCATGGGAATAAACAAGGACCACCCAAATGAGAAGCCAAAGCTGTTCATTCACAGCCTGCTCTAGCAAGGGAGTCAGCCACCATCACCTACATCTGGGAGTCACTAAGAGGCAGGCAAGGGAGTGGGAGAGCTTCATAGCGAAAAAGGGGAAGGCTCCAGATCTTCCGTGTGCCGACTGTAGGCTGTTGGCATGGGCCAGCTGTAGGTGGGCTGGCTGGGAGTGGGGCATCCTGTGTGATTGGTTAAGGGTACACATTTCCCTTTCCCTGGATG
>NC_138380.1:13332263-13349962 GCF_054177405.1 Leptonychotes weddellii
CTGGACACCAAAGTGGTTAAGGACAGATTTTAATATTGTAATATACTGTTACAGCAGGGAAGAGGGTCTAGCGTGAACTCAACTTCGATTTGTACAGAGGTGACTGGGGGGGTGTGTTACAGGGGAATGAGGGAGTAAAGAGTGGGGTGAGCTGGAGTTCGGTAGAGTCAGGGAAGTGAGAAATGCAAAATGTTGGTCAGTGTAAACGCTAATGATTAGGCCAGCTGTGTCCGCCAGTTGTCAATCATCAAAGTTAAGACCCTGTCCTTCCAGAGACTGGGAGACAGAGGCCCTGTCCTTCCTGGTGATTACATTTTAAAGGAATAGCTTTCAGATCCTGGTTGTAACAGATATATAGATGGATAGATATATAGATAGATACGTATAGAAATAGACATATAAGTCCCTTTTAGTAAATGCTCTAAGAAAAGGTGGTCAGATGCCTACTGTCAGGCATTGGTTAGAACAAATAGTCGATTTTTTTGGTCAGCCTTGAGCTTTCTCAGACAAGCACTTTAAGGGGGTGGGGGGGTTGGGTCATCCTAGGGATGTGGCCTTGAGTTGTTAGAAGCTTTGTTTAAGTCTTTGAATGTGTGGGGGGAAAGGTAGACAAAATCGTTTGTATTGAGATTCTGTAGTTTTTATAGGCCAGGGTTGAGGCCCAGTTGAGATGAGGGATCAAGAGGAGCCTGGCTAGAGTTTGGTCAAGCACTTTGTCACAGTGCTGCCCTGAAGGTGAACACAGGCCTTGGAGGTGGTGTGTTTGTGTGTGTGTGTGTGTGTGTGTGTGTCCATCCAGGGACAAGGGACAGCTGGACTGGAAAGAACACTCCCAGTAAACTAAATGAGTCCAGTCAGAAGAGGGAAGGGGGAGCAGAAGAGCAGGATTCAGGCTTGTAGGACCTCACATGCATACAATTAAAAGGCCCTCTTAAGGAAATATATATAGAATTAGAAATACAAAATTAGGTAGCGGGCCTGTGGTGGGGGAGCCCGCAAGTAAGGTGACCTGAAGTGTAAGCTGCCCTTGGCTCATGAGCAGTCTATCTCTTGGGAAGAGTATGTTCCAGGCCATGTGAACAGCAAGAACAAAGACGGGGAGGATAGAAAAGACCTGGCACGTTTAGGAACTAAAATCATTCAGAACTGGGTTTGCATGAAGGATATGTAAACGTTAAGCTAGAGAAATATCTGGGGATCCAATCATAGAAGGCCTGATGGGTCATCCTAAGAGTATGGATTTTACTCTGTCAGTTGTGGGGAGTCACAGGAGGATTTCAGGCAGGAGAGTGCCTTGATCACTTATTTAGGTATTAGAAAGATTATTCTGGAAGGAAGGGTGAAGGATGCGCTAGACCAGGTAAGGCTGGAAGGAGACACCAGATAGAGATTGTCTACAAGGCACTCCTACCACATGCCAATGAAGACCAATGCAGTCACACCACATTATGTATATATGATCTTAAAATAGATGCCAGGGTTTAGACAAAGTTGCTCTTCATCAAAAACATTTCTAGATTATGATTTCTGTAAGTTTAAAAGTATAATTACATATATTTTTATGGAAAAGCTAGCCTAAGACTTGTTGATGAATCTTGCATGGTGTAACATTTTATTTTATTTTTTTAAAGATTTTATTTATTTATTTGACAGAGAGAGAGGGAGGGAGCACAAGCAGGGGGAGGGGCAGAGGGAGAAGCAGGTTCCCCGCTGAGCAAGGATCCTGATGTGAGGCTCGATCCCAAGATCCTGGGATCATGACCTGAGCTGAAAGCAGATGCTTAACGCACTGAGCCACGCAGGCACCCCTAACATTTTATTTTTAATAAAAAATTATGTATTTGATTTATTTGTCCTTGGGTATCATGCATATATAAAAAGGAATAGATTTTAAAGTCAGATTATAATGTATAATATTCTATTTTTATGCAGGACACTTTGGTACAGAGATGTCACAAGCAGTGTGGATTCTGTGTCACACAGCCTGTAACAGTGCTGGGGGCAACATCATCTACTAAAAGCAAAAACCTTAGGGCACCTGGGTGGCTCAGTCATTGGGCATCTGCCCTCAGCTCAGGTCATGACCCCAGGGTCCTGGAATCGAGCCCCGCATCCGGCTCCCTGCTCGGCGGGAGGCCTGCTCCTCCCTCTCCCACTCCCCCTGCTTGTGCTCCCTCTCTCGCTGTGTCTCTCTCTGTCAAATAAATAAATAAAATCTTAAAAAACAAGAATAAAAGCAAAAATCTTAAATGAAAAGCACATTTACTGTTAGGACCTGCTGCTTTATACCAGGGGGTTCTTAGATCCCTGGAAGGTGATACTTGGTTTTCCCCTTCAGGTTTTCCTTTTTAATTTATTGACAAATCTTTGCTTTGATAGAGTAAAGAGATCCCGTGCTGAGGGAAGATGTGAGATGAAGCATCTGGAAAGTATAACCATCAAATCATGTAAGTTGTCTTTCTGTCTAGTCTCAAAGAAAAGAGCAGTGATTTGGATTTGGTCTGTTCTTCCTCTTGTACAGAGGAAAGGAAGGCGATTCACAACATGCCTAAATTTGCATGTGGCAGTGGTAATAACTACACATCGTTCACTTCAATGTGGTCTAAGAACCTTCACGTTGCCCAGACCCAAGGGGACGTTCTGGCTTTCTGCTTCTAAAGCAGCAAATGAGGGGCGCCTGAGGGCTCAGTCGGTTAAGCGTCCGACTCTTGATTTCAGCTCAGGTCATGATCTCAGGATTGTGAAATCGAGCCCCACGTTGGGCCCCCACGCTCAGTGGGGAGTCCACTTGGGATTCTCTCGCCCTCTGCCCCTCCCGCACCTTGCTTGCACTCTCTCTCTAAATAATAATAATGAAGGAACAAATGAAATCTTACTGTGGAGGTCTGGCACATAAGAGGTAAGAGCCACGCGCTGTGGTTCCAAGGACCGGCCTCATGCCCTCCCCTTCCGTGCAGCACCCCAGCTAGCCCTCCAGGCTTTGGCAACCCAGTTTGTAACCACGGCTGTGTCCAATTCCTACATTCTCTACTTAGGAAACTGACACTCCCAAGGTGAAGTGACTTGTTTCCGTTCACATTGGCCAGCAATCAATCTTCATTTCCCTTCTCTCTGTTGCTTTTCAGAGGTAGTGTTCTCCCCAGGATGTCACACTGTTTTATTTCAAAAACGCTTGTAGATGTTAAATCCCAGGGGGTCCTTACTGACTCTTTCCCTCTCTAAGGAGGTCAACTATCACGTATTGTGGAAACTCTTTCCTCAAATGTCTAAAAAGGTGGAACATGCTCGTGTGTGTTTGTAACGTCGCATGGGGCATCACGCAGACCCTTGTTCATGCAACTGTGTAACATGTGGGCACAGTAAATCCATCCATTTTATTGATTAAATCACAGAGATTCAGAAAACAGCAGACTGAGCCGGGCAATTCCTTCAGTTCCCACTGTTGGGGAAATCTACCTAGGTTTTCTGAAAGAGCAGGTGGGCAGCTCTGAGCCATCTGCCACCTCTAGGAAACGCTTCTTACTTCAGGGGCCTCCCACTTGATGGTGTATGATTATTTGGTTGTTCAATCTAAATACATGTGTCCCCACAAAGGGCAGCCATTGTCTCATAAAGAGAGTCATTTGGTCCCTCCTTCCTTATGATGAACCCAGTCTCCTCTCCTCCTGAACCCCCTGGCAATGTTCCCGGTGACCAGCAACATCCTTGTGCAGGATGAGGAATGATGGTCCTAAGTTCATCTCCGGCAAGGACTCGATCGTTGGTTAGTTGGTTCATTCATCATTCACTCATCGGACAAACATTACGAAGAGCTTTCTATCCCCAGGAGCAAGAGGAAGTATACACTGTATATTCACGAGGGCTGCACTTCAGTGTGGAGCAGACGCACCCCTAAGAGCACCAGCTCCGGGTCCCCCAAAGCTATCAGGGAAGTCTGCAAGAAGAGCAGGCATTTGGGCTGGACTTTGAGGGCTGGCCTTCCATCTGGAGGCAGGGTTGGAAGGCATCCCCCCACCCCCCAGCAGAGCAGAGGGTCGGGCAGCAGGAAATGGAAGACGTCGGGACAAGGACTGGGTCACCGGAGCCCTGGTCCTGGAGGCGCGCGGAGACAGACCTGGGAAGGGGGTTGGACTCTTGCGGAGAGCGGAAGGCCCGCCGCGTGTCGTCCAAGGTTCGGGGGTGAGGCTTTACGGAAGGTCGTCAGCAGGGGGCGATAGCACCACATTGACAGCTGCCCTGGGGAGGGGCCCGTGGGGAGGACGTGCCTGATGGCTGCGAGAAGAGAACAGAACATGCCTGAAACGATGTAGGGGCGATGGAGGAAGGCCAGAGCCGGGGTGCCAGCGGGGACGGTGGGGCCCGACGGCCATGGAAGATAATGCTGAAGAAAGAACAAGAGCGGGAGAAGCAATGCACGGGGTGGGGGGTGGGGACGGGGGGCTGGTCAAAGGTGATTCATACATTTTGAGATGCCAGTGATGCCCCTGAATGAAATGAGGGCTGGAAGACAGGGACCTGTTTTGGGTGAGAAGGTTCTGAGTTGAGCTCCGAATGTGGGGACAAAGGTCAGAGTCGCGTGTTTCTTGTGCACCTCCCTTGGAGTGCGGACCAAAGCTCTGGTTAAAACCGAAGCAGGCCCCGTAGATTGAGAAAGAGATGGTCGGCGCTCAGAAGGCACGAGTGCCTTGTGGATTTAGGAGTGAAGCAGCACTGGCCTGCCTTCCTCGGATCCCCCTTTCTCTCTTCCTTCTCTTTTAAAAGTCACCGAAGCACAGAGGTGACAACGCCCGTAACTGGTTAGAAACCACATGACCACTCCCCCCTCCCCCCGCGGTGACCCACAGTTTGGTGGCCACCGACATTCTCAGGGGCTCATGCTTGCAAATCCTTGGGCTCATCTGGAGTGAGCTTCATCAGTTTGTCCACGCAGAGCAGGATGAGGGTGAGGAACCACAGGCTCCAGCCCACGGCGGCCGCGATCCAGCCGTATTCGTCCACTCCGGCGTGGCAACACCGAGCCGCTTGGGGGCAGAAATCCACGTCTGGCGGGGAAGGGAGAGCAAGAACAACAGGGTGCATCGCACCAGCCCACCCAGCTCCCCCTCCAGGGTTTGTAAGAACAGGCCAGGAATCATACGAGAGCTAACGTTTACTAAAGGGCTCCACACACCGTTAGGTGCTTCACACACGTCCCCTTACTCATTCCTCACACAGTGAGAGGTACAGTTCCTATTCCCATGAAGGAGCTGAGGCTGTAACTCGCCCAAGGTCACCAGATGGCAGAAGAGGACTCAAACCCAAGTCCGAAAGAATCCAAAGCACTGAACTTAACCTCTAAGTATTATTGCCTATTTCCCTCCTTCGTAAATGCCCAGAAGTAAACACATTTGGTCATTCAGTGAGGGCAGCAGAAAGGAGTCAGACGTAGAATAAAGCAACACTAGTTTCCCTCCCAGACCCAGGGCCAGCTCTGGGGTGAGGACAGCAGCCAGGAGAAGCTTACTGGGGCACTGCTCCAGGCTTCCAGGGTCTGGGTGGTGGGTGGTCAAGGTGGTGTTGTCGCTGTTCCTCGCTTCTGGAAGAAAAGACAGAAGAGGGTCACAGGCAGTAGGAAAATCCATCCCCAGGCATAGAGTGTGAAATCTTTTTTGTGAATTTGTAGTGATACTGCGAAAGTTCCAGTCTGGTTATTTTAAGACTTCATGCAACAAAGTTAACAATTTGTTATAGACTGAACTGACCCCTCCAAGTTCATCGAAGTCCTAACCCATGGTAGTGACTATATCTGGAGAAAGGGCCTTTAAAGAGGTTAAATCAAGGGGCGCCTGGGTGGCTCAGTTGGTTAAGCGACTGCCTTCGGCTCGGGTCATGATCCTGGAGTCCCTGGATCGAGTCCCGCATCGGGCTCCCTGCTCAGCGGGGAGTCTGCTTCTCCCTCTGACCCTCCCCCCTCTCATGTGCTCTCTCTCTCATTCTCTCTCTGTCAAATAAATAAAATCTTAAAAAAAACAGGTTAAATCAAAGTTAAATGGAGTCGTATGGGTGGGTCCTCATTCAATATGACCGGTGTCCTTGCGGGAAGAGGGAGAGACACCAGGGATGTACCTGTGCAGAGAAGAGACTTGGTGAGGTCACAGTGAGAAAGAAGGTGGCCTCAGGAGAAGACACACCTGCTGACACCTGGAGTCTCCAGAACTGTTAGAAAATACATTTCTATGATTTAAGCCATCTAGTCTGTGGTAGGTTGTTATGGCAGCAAAGGAATACAGTCCCCTTTTCCTTTCACTATTACCATTCAGAGACGCTTTATCTGCATGTCTCATCGACTCATGGCTTCACACCTCATCTCCTTCATATCTCACCCTTCAGTGGCCAAAGTCTGATGCAAATAGCTTTCCAAACACTCTATTTTAGCTGTTTCCTATGCAAATAGCTACATGTAGACATAGTTTCTCTCGTATATATTAAAACAATCATTTAACAAGCTCGTATGTCTTCTCATACCTATCTTCAATTCCCTTCAAAAACAATCTGACTTTGATTCTTTACTTCTGATGATTATGATCGTATACCTCAGGCAGATGGTTATCAAAAAAATTAAACACTATGCAACCAAGTCCAGAGATGGCTAGAATTTGCAGCCTTTAGAGTTGTCTCTTGACCCATAAGTAAGGAGCACAAAGGTAAAAAGAACTTTAGTGGGAATTCTCAAAGTTCTATCAGTGTGGGGTTGAGGTGGGGCTACGGAGATGAACATAAAGATTCCTAAGCATGAAAAGCCATTGTCTGTGTTCCCTCTCATGACAGCATGAGCAGATGGATGATCCAGGTGTATTCTTTTTTTTTTTTTTTAAAGATTTTATTTATTTATTCATGAGAGACAGGGAGAGAGAGAGGCAGAGGGAGAGGGAGAAGTAGGCTCCCTGCTGAGCAGGGAGCCCGATGCGGGACTTGATCCCAGGGCCCTGGGATCATGACCTGAGCCGAAAGCAGACGCTTAACCATCTGAGCCACCCAGGCGCCCGATCCAGGTCTATTCTATCCAATAGGGCAACTACTTGTAGCTATTTAAATTTATTAAAATGGACTTAAATTAAAAATTCAACTTCCTGGTCATATTAGCCACACGTCAAGTGCTCAGTTACCACATTGCTACCATCTTATTCCCAAATGCTACCATCTTAGAAACACAGCACAGACGTGGCACATTTCTGTAGAGGCCGCTTTTAGGCAATAGGCATGAGGACTGGAAACTTGATCAAGGCAAAAGGGCCCACAGCGACCCCCAGCTGAATGCAAACAGATTCATGAAGCTTTGAAATAGCCACCCTAACTGACCAGCTACAACCAGGCACAGTTCCTAAGATTACCGGAACAGGGAAAGTTCCGTATGTTCCCATGCTCCCTCACTCCGCCCTATAACTACAGCCCCTCACCACCGCCTCGCGGCAGAATGTCTCTCCTTGGCTGTCCTGCCCGTTGCCCTCTTGCAGTATATTCAGTAAACTTCTATCTCCTTTGTTCTGCCTGGGGTGAATTCTCTCACTATTGGTACCCTGGCCCCCACCCAATTGGGACGCCCCACAACTTCCATCATCAAAAAAATTTTTATTAGATAGTGTTAGTCTAGGTAGATCAAGACCAAGAGGTCAATTTTAAAGAATTTTTCTGGAAATTAATTATACTGCTGTTCCGCTTCCTTGAGGATGCAAAAAATAAATAAATAAAAAATAAAAGGTGGTTTGGAAACTCTCAAGGCCCCACTGACTGTAGGGCAGTGTGTCCTTCAAAGGAGCTTGTTGTCATGTAGCAGGACAAGTCAGGAAGAAACTCCTTGTCTAGCCAAAGCCATGAAATTGCTGCTCAAACTAATTTTATGCCACCCACCCACCCCGGCCACTCCAATGTCCTACCTGAAGTATAGTAATTACCTTAACACAATCTGATTGTTACTGTAAATTATTTACAACTAAATGGCTTAGAACTTGGTCTTTATTTGTTTTGGAGAAATTGATTCCTCAACATTTAATTTCCCTTTTAACCCAGCTAACTTCCTTGACCTTGTCTTTCATCTCCCCTCTGCCCTAGAATGGAAGTGGTCCCCATCTAGAGCAAGTGAATGGAAAAAACCTAGTTAATCAGATGCTGGTATTAGGTTAAAGCATTCGAAATTGCCATTTCGGTAGGTCAAAAAATTTTTCAATATCGGTAATTTTATATGGTTTGAACTGAATAGCCTAATTAATAATTTCTAAGAATTTAAACCTCATCCTCCTCCCTCATAAGCATAGCCAGTCAGGGACCAGTCCCACTTGGGGTCACTTCCGAAGTACTGGGTGCTGGGAATACCCAACAATTAAGTGCAGTTAAATTTGTCAAGTTTTTTGAGAGCCTATCATAAGCAAGTCACTATGAGGGTAAACAAATAAAATGCTCATCTGGGGAGGGGTATTAGAAAATAAACATGCTAACATTCATTGTTTACCCTGTGCTAATTTACTAAAACTTCTTTACATGCAGTAGTCTCATTTCATCTTATGACAACACTATATATATAAGTGCTATGATTATCCTCACAGTATAAATGAGAAAACTGGGGCACAGAGACGTTAAGCGATTTGCTCAAGGCCACACAGTAGTAAGTTGTGGAAGCCAGAGTTGAGCTGAGGCTGAGTGGCTAGAGCTCATACTCTCAACCTCTTAAGGAGAGGCGGTGAGGGTAAGGGAGACAGATACAGCCCTGAGGGGTCATCGAGGGTTGGTTTTGAGAGAAATCCATCAAGGGCAGGGCAGGAGCTGTGGAGCAAGATCAAAGCCAGAGGCCAAAGCCAGGAGCATGAGGGTATGAAGGATGTCTCCCTGCACGGGGTGCAGAGCCCAGCCTGAGAGAGCAAGACAGGAGTTGCTACTCAACCCCTCTAGTGTGCGTGAACAGAGAGGGCAATAACTCAACATCTCCCGTGCTCGGGGAAGGTGGGAGAATCGTAGGCAGCATTTGACAGCTTTCCTGCATTTGGTATTTGTGAAAGTTGCAAAGGAAGCACAGGGTTAAGGGAGAGACAGAGGACCTTAGGGGAGGATCAGGAGTACAAAGCGGGAATTGCAAACCACAATAGCCGGGGGCACCAAGAAGGAGCCGTTGAGACACAGCAACCAATAAAATGTCACTTTAGGCCAGATTGGTCCCAGGATGGGAGAGACTGTCAGTACACTGCTTTTTCCTCTTTCTTTGTGGCAAAGTCCAATCGAAGTGGCTAATCCTGTCCTAGCTGAGGAGCTGAGCATTTGATCAAGGGCTTAGGTAAATGTCGAACACCCCCACCCCAGCTCACCACCTCCTGTCTAATCCTTCAGGTGAGAACTGTTTGCTCTTTGCTTTGTGTGGGACCAACCCTAGCCAAAGAATCCTCCTCCTTCCCTCTCCCTCCTTCCCTCCCTCTCTCCTTTCCCTCCTTCTCTCCCTCCCCCTTCCCAGCGTGGCCAAGAATAAAGCTCACAGTTCTACCTGCCAAGCAAGCCAAGTGGAAGGAGGCAAAGACCAGGCCGAGGGCCAGGGCAGCCCAGGGTGCAGAGGTGAGGTGCTTCATGCCGGAGAGGGAGAGGGAGAGGGAGAGGGAGGCGTCTGTCCGCACTATCCCTGCAGAGGTGTGCCGAGGGCTGCGTGCCATGTGTCCTGTGTGGACCATGTCCTGCCGGAGCTTGAAAGCAGTGTTGTCAGAGGTGAATTTCTGCTCTGTGTTTGGGGGAAAAGAGAGGGGGTGGGGCAAGAGAAACCAGCGTCACTCCTCGCTCTCACCTCTTCAGAAGGGAAGCTGAACTATGTTGGCTGGGGGAGGAAGGGAGGGGCGATTTATGCAATTCTGTCTTGAGTTCACTTGTTATCCCTACTGATAAAAGAGGGGACAGGAGAGGAGTTCTGTGCACTGCCAGTTCCTTGAAGTTGAGTTTGCTGCCTCTTTCAGCTGCCTGGTGTAGCACTGGATTCTTTATTCTCCAGTATTTACTGACACCTACTATGTGCACTACACTATGCTAGAGTCTGGGAATACCTGGCCTCAAAGTGCTTTCATTACAGACACATATCATTCAAACACAGAGCAATGTTTCAGGCATGACTCAGGACGGAGAGAGTGCTTTGGTTCTTAGCAGCAAGAAGCCACATCTGCGGATGGAATGCTTCATGACCAACATGGCGTTTGAGTTGGGCCTTGAAGGATGAATAGAAATTTGACAGGCAAAGAGGAGAGGAGGGCACTGTAGGCAGAAGGGACAGAGGGGTAAAGGCCCAGAGGTAAGGGGTGCTCGGGAGTCCAACTTGAGCCTACTGCAGCACAGATAACCGGATGGGACCTGAGGGGGGGGCATGGGTGACCAGCGAGCCATGAGACTGACAGACTGGCGTGCCAGGCTGGGGAGTTTGAAACAACCAGGAGGCAAAAGAAAGGCTTTGTGAAGATTTTGAACCAAATAGTAATATTTATTGAACACCCCTCCCATTTATATGAAAGGCATCATTGTAGGCATTTGGGACCTAACGATGCCTGATGTGATCCTACTCTTGATTCTACTCATGGTCTGGCAGTGAGACCAGCAATAAAGAAAGATGTGTGATGTGGTACAGTAAGACTCAAACAAGGGTGCCTTCTGCAGTTGTGGGAATACACGAGAGAGAGAGCAGTTAAATCTGCCTGAGAGGTACAGGGGAAGCGTTCACAGGGGAAGTGACATTTGGGCTGGGTATTGAAGTTTGCATACACAGATGGGAGCTGATGGAACAGCACACACGGGGTCAAGAGGATTGTTTGTGTGCCTGCAGGCCTGCCATGTATAGATAAGTACGCTGTCTTCGTGCACAAGAACTGGCCTGGTCAAGAGAGTGAGGTTAAAGTCTAGCTCATTCGAAGCTCTGTGGAAGGACATGTAAGCCATGTGTCAGCTCAGGGTAAGGGTGTCTTATTGGAGTACATCAGCCCAGAGGAGGCATTTTTTTCTAATTTGCCCCAAAGTAGAACTTATTCTTGGGTTTGAGGGTTGGGGGCAGAAGTGCTTTAAGAAGGCTAATCTGCAGGTGATGTACACACATCGAGTTTGGTTGAACATTTAGTTACTGAGTAGCTGCTATGTGCTGGGTGTTTGGTATGGGAGGGGGGTCTGAAGTGGGTAAGGCAACACAATCCTTGTCCTCAAGGAGCTTGGGGTCTGATGAGGGAGAGGGACAAATAAATAAAACACAATAAAGTAAGTGTGGTGAGGAAGTCTCGACAAAGAATGGGAAAAGCATGGAGGAGGGTTGGGGACTAGGGGGTTCAGTGAACATTTCGCGATAAGGAAGGCATTTTTTTTTTTAAAGATTTTATTTATTTATTTGAGACAGAGAGAATGAGAGAGAGAGAGCACATGAGACGGGGGAGGGTCAGAGGGAGAAGCAGACTCCCCGCCAAGCAGGGAGCCCAGTGCGGGACTCGATCCAGGGACTCCAGGATCATGACCTGAGCCGAAGGCAGTCGCTTAACCAACTGAGCCACCCAGGCGCCCAAGGAAGGCATTTTGACCTGAAATTTGAAATTTGTGTGGTCTGCCAGGCACAGGAAAAGGACAGTGTGTGCAAGATCCTTGAGCACGAACGCATGCCTCTTGTCCGGGGAGTAATCACTGTCTTGGGAGCATGAGGTGGGCTCATGGTGTGTATAGTTTGACTAAAAACAGATTATAAATGGTCCTGAATGCCAGACAGAGCAAACTGGACTCTATCTTACAACTGGGGACTGTACATGTGGACACCTTTATATTTCAGAAACATGGAGGATAGATCCACAGAGGGCAGGCTTGGATTCAGAGAGATCCTCTAAGAAGCTGTTGCAAAAATCCTGGCCAGATGGGGGCACCTGGCTAGCTCACTTCAAAAAAAAAAAAAAAAAAAAAAATCCCAGCCAGAGATCAAAAGAGCCCTGAAATAAAAAGTTGGACTGAGGATAGAGAGGAGGGGAACAGAATCAAGAGGCATTTAGCTGGCTAAATCAACAGAAGGGAACCCAGGGAGTTGCATCCACAGTTTCCAGCTGGTGCAGGTGGGTGGCCATGAAGCCAGCCTGGGGTGGCATTCCAGCTCAGCTTTTCTTGGCTGAGTGGCCCTGGCAAGTTACTTTATACCTCAGGTTCTTTATCTGACAAGGAATAGGATCGATCCCATGGCTTGTTATGAGGACGGAATGAAGTAATCCATGTGAAGTGCTTCACGTGGTGCTGCTAGCTGGTAGTAAATACTCGGTAAATGTTAACTATCATTTGAACAGAAGGACCATCTTAAGTAGAAAATGTGGGACAGAGGCAGTTTTCAGGGAAAAATAATGCGATTGATGTGTTGATTTATTTATATCCTGCCTTGGTCCAAAAAGGGTTTAAGGAAGCTTACATAAATTAATTAAGCCAGATAAAATAAAATGAAAATGAATGGGAAGAAATGAGGCAAAGGGAAAGTTAGGGTAGAAAATAGAAGAGGGATCTCTGAGTTTAGAGCACAAAATGGCACACATGTTTTCTAAGCTTTGCGGTGAACCGTGTGAAGAGGGTAGGGTCACCTGCATGACTCATGGGCTCCCAAGATGAAAAACAACAGTGTGAGTACAACTGCTCTTGATACCAGAACTAGAGAGACACTTTCTCCTTGGGCCCTCCACAGAGATGACGTTCCTTAATGGGACAGACACTATCCTTTTTTTTTAAGATTTTATTTATTTATTTGAGAGAGAGAGTGAGAGAGAGAAAGAGCACAAGAGGGGGGAGTGGGAGAGGGAGAAGCAGACTCCCTGCTGAGCAGGGAGCCCGATGCGGGACTCGATCCCGGGACTCCAGGATCATGACCTGAGCCGAAGGCAGTCGCTTAACCAACTGAGCCACCCAGGCGCCCCGACAGACACTATTCTTGACATTTTCTTCATAGTAAGCCCCGCAATAAGCCTCATAGACTAGGGCTGATTTAGCCCCTGGGCGCTAGAGATGACAGCGGTGCCTGGGGTCGACAAGATTTTCGAGGATCTCGAAAATGCTGGAGACCTGAAGAGAGGTTCTCGGATCCAAAATAGGAACAACGGACTGTGCATTCAAAAAGAAAAGATGATTTCAAAAGCAAAGTTATACAATTCCTTTTCAACATTTAAGCAGAAATGGACGTAGGGTGTTGGATGCATCTTAATATGTTTGATGTAAGCAGAGTGTCCTTCCAAAATGATGACAGCCTGGGACATGCAAAGCTTTGAAACAGCCCTGCCTAGTGTTATTGTGACAGTGCTTCGGAGTAGCACTCACTGATCTAAGCTGACAACGTCCTATTGAATCATACCAGTGAAAGCAATTCTGGGTGTAGCAAATAGAGAGAGCAAGGACGATAATCTGTTCCCTGTCTCTTTCTTTTGAACACACTGTTGTTTGACCTGGGACTGTTTTAGATTAGGAGCTTGCAAGTCAACTGAAAGACAAACATTCTCTTCACAGATGAGAGGACTTTCTTATCCTAAAATAAGATAGGATGGGCTTCACTGGTGTCTGATAGCTCATTAATTCCCAAAGACTGGGCTGCATCGCAACTATTTTTACAAATACCACCATTATTAGCTGTTTTTTTTTTTTAACAGGTCTATAATTAATAACTCTGTGCAGTTGTTTACCTCACCTAGCAACTGTCTCATACATTTTACATTAGGTTTACTTTGGAGAGACTACCGGGAAGTTGACCTGCTCAAAGCTAGACATTCTACAGGAACTTCCTCAAGATTTTTTTTTTTTTAATGGTTGAGTTAAGTGTTTGGTTACCTTTAAAAAAAATGTCCAGGCTAAAATGTGGCCAGGCTCTATGGTGGTGGTTGGGATGGGATTGGGGTGGGAGTTCCATGGCCTTCACAGCCTCCAATTTTATGTTTTCCCTGATAAAATTGCATTTGAAAAAGGGAAGGAGGGGGCACAGTGTTTCCTGTGGTAAAAGACTGAAAACCAGCATTCTGTGGCCTGGAGTGGCCCCCTATAGGTAGGATATTTTATGTGAAGGAAGCTTCCCTTGTGATTCTGATAGGCCCTTTTCCTGTCCCTTCCATCCCTGGGAAGAGACCCCTGGCTTTGAACTTGAGGCTTTCATTTGCCATCAGCCCATCCTGAAGAGAATCATAGCCCTAACCACGACTATGCCTGTTTTCCCTAACTTCTGACCAGAGGCGGGCCCATGGCTCTTTCTGCAGAGGGCTTTGTCAGGCTGTTTTCACAGGATAATGTCAGTCTGCAGTTGCCCATAGGACTGAGACATGTAGCTTCAACTAAGCGGGATCTAGTTTGTGGGGGAGTTTAACCACGCTCACTGCTGCTCAGTTATGGGTCTGTAATTTGGAGAGAGTGAGAAAGAAAAATGGAGTTCAATCTTGAGATCAGGCCATAGGGTTGATCAAAGTAACAAAGTGAACAAGGTCTTGAGTCCACCATTTGGAACCATTTTTGAGCAGTTCCCGGAATAATTCATTCAATTATTGCACTAGGGTGGGCTGTGGTACCAGACAGAAGTGGGGTTAACAAATGGATGGGATTTCATCTTGGCGAAGGCCATCTTCCATGTGGGCCCTGGATCTCATTCCCTCCCATCTTCTTAGATTGCACTGCAATCTGTGAACATACTTTGATGATTTCTGTGTTTTGTTATTCATTAAGACCATCATATGGCCATTTTGGGTAAACATTTGGCAGTGCTTGAAAAGAATGTGTCACACAGTTGTGGGGTTCAGTGTTCTGTGTAAGCCCATTAGTGCTAATTGTGTGGCTCACATCTTCTGTATATTTCCTGTTTTTAAAAATCTGGTCAGCTTATCCTGTCGAATACTGAGACAGATGATTGTGGATTTCTCTTTTCCTTGTAGTTTTGTCTATTTTTGCATTAAATGGTTGAGGCTGTCATTAGGCCTCATGCAAATATAGAAATGACACACCAGTGAATTGAACCTTCTTTAAAAAAATCATTTTGTAATATCCCTCTCTACCTCTAGTGACACTTTGTGCCATCAAGTTTTTGTCTGATGTTACTGTAGCTAAGCCACCTTTCTTTTTGCTTAATTTTTCATGCTGGACCTTTTCCCATCATTTCACCTTCTCTAAATTCTTACTATGTTTTGGATGTGTACCTTACAAAAATGTAGTGTAGGATTTTTAAAAAAACCCCGTCTTGGAATCTTTGCCTTTAATTTGGCCATTTAACCTGTTTACATGGGATGTATCCATACTGATTGGTTTAGGTTTGAATCTCCATCTGACCAAGCGCTCTCTGGTTTTCCCATCTGTTTGACATCTCTTTTTTCTCACCACTTCAGGATCAAATTTTTTTTTTAAAGATTTTTTATTTATTTATTTGAGACAGAGAGAATGAGAGACAGAGAGCATGAGAGGGAGGAGGGTGGGAGGGAGAAGCAGACTCCCTGCCGAGCAGGGAGCCCAATGCGGGACTCGATCCCGGGACTCCATGATCATGACCTGAGCCAAAGGCAGTCGCTTAACCAACTGAGCCACCCAGGCGCCCCAGGATCAAATTTTTTATTCTATTTTTTTTAGAGATTACTGCAGGCATTCTTGTCTTATCAAAGTCTAATATTAATTGATACTTTTACCATCTTTCCAAATAATGTGAGGAGCTTAGAGCTTTAATACTACTTGTCTACTCCTGATTTTTATATCATTATAGTCATGTATTTTAACTATCTACATATAGATTTTTTAACTCGGTAACTCATTATTACTATTTTATACAGTGAATGTTTGCTTAAATTTATCCACGTATTTACCACTTTATTGCTCCGGATTCCTTTCTGCAAGTCTTGTCTTCCATCTACAATGCTTCTTCTCCTTAAAGAAGATCTTCAAGTATTCCCTCGGTGGAGTGATAAATACTCTCAGTAGTTGTGTGTTAAGATATGTTTCTCTTCTTCCTTTATTCTTGAAAGGTATTGTCATCAAGTGTGGAATTCTAGCTTGACAGATATTTTCTGTCAATGCTTTAAAGATATCATTCTATTTCTTTTGATTTCCCTGGTTTCTCTTGAGAACTGTCCATCCAACGGTGCTCCCTTGTACGTAATTTGTCTCTTTTTCTCTTTGGTTGTTTGCAAGATTTTCGCTTTGTCTTTGGTTTTCAGAAGTCTTATTACAATGTGTTCAAGTATGGATTTCTTTTTATTTGTCTTACTTGGGGTTTGTAGGCAATTGAATATGGAGTTTGATGTCTTTCATCAGCATTGAGAAGTTGTCAGCCATCAAATACTACTTCTGTCGCATTCTTCTCTCTCTGCCTAGTTCTCCAATTACACACAGGTTAGACTTTGCCACTGTAGACTCTAATTCTCTTACCCTCTTCTTTATTCTCTATCCTTTGTTTTCATGGGCTTTATTCTATTTTCTTCTGCCCTTTTATTAAATCTCTTATCATCTGTGTCTAATCAACTTTTATAATTACCCATTGGATTCTTAATTTCAGTTATTTTAGTTTTAGTTCTAGAATTTCCATTTTGTACATTATTAAATAGCTTTTTGTTATACAGTGTCATTTTTCATCTTCATGAACAGAGTGAATATAATTAAAAAAATCTGTTTGATAACATCAATATTTTTCACCCATTGATCTGTTTCTATGGCCCATTATTTCTCCTGGCTAGTTTTCATTCATGTTGCTGTGTTTCCTTGTGTACCTCGTTTTTTTTATTGTGTGCATAATATCAATTACACACAATTGTTTGTAGAAATAACTTGAGACCTAGGATGAGTCATTTTTTTTTTTTTTTTTGGTTTGGTTGCTTTAGTCAGGGACCAACAACAATCTGCCACCATGCGTCTAGTCTCCAATATTGAGATAGTTATAGTTAAGTTGTAGACTTTGTAAGGGTTAATTTATTTTGGTCACCTTTCCTTCTATGTGCAGCTCTTTGGAAAATTTTTCCCCAAGGAAAGTAGAGATGAGCACAAAAATGCATATCCAAGATTCTCCACCTCAACATTACAATATTTGTGAAAATGACAGCTTAGAAGCAGCTTATAATGGAATAAAAGATAGCTTCTAAAATGATGTTTTAAAATGATATTTAATTATTTGGAAAAACACTTGCTGTATAATACAAAGCAGAAAAAGCAGGATGTGAAACTATGTATTTAGTAGGATTCCAGTTTTGTAATACACATGCATATGCAAAGAAGAAGCTTGGGAAGCATCCTATCAAGATGTTAACAGTGGCCCTATCTAGAATTAACACTCTGGGACAATTTTTATTTTCTTCTTTACACTTTTACATGTCTTTCAAATTTTCTACAATGAGTGCATATTACTCTTTTTTTGAATGCATATTACTCTTATAATCAGGCAATAAAATCAAATTAATACATTTTATGTAAAGTCTTTTTAAAAAAGATTTTATTTATTTATTTATTTGACAGAGAGAGAGAGAGAGCACAAGCAGGGGGAGCTGCAGGCAGAGGCAGAGGGAGAAGCAGGTTCCCTGCTGAGCAGGGAGCCCGATGTGGGGCTCGATCCCAGGACCCTGGGATCACGACCCCAGCCAAAGGCAGATGCTTAACAGACTGAGCCACCCAGGTGCCCCCTTTTTAAAATTTTTTAAAAATTAATACATTTTTTTTTAAGATTTTATTTATTTATTTATTTATTTGAGAGAGAGAGAGAGAGAGAG
>NC_138380.1:13350462-13368952 GCF_054177405.1 Leptonychotes weddellii
AGCATAACACCCTCCAGTTCCATCCACGTCATTGCAAATCACAGCCTGAGATCTTGAGAGAATTTGAGAGTATCTGGCTTTCTTCACCAGCCACTGACTTCCCAATTCCCCAGTCCCTTCTTTAAATTCTGCCTCCTTCGTGTGCCTCTAGTAGGTCTATCCGGGTCACCAGTAACCTCCAGAGGACAGACAGTGAGCACTCCACGATTCTTGAGACATTTTCTTCTCTTGAATTCTCTCTTTTCTGACTAGCCTCCTGGATCTCTGTTTCTGGTCCATCTCCTCTGTCCTGCCTTCAGACCTTTGAGCTCCCCCACTCCGGGGCCTGACTTCATTGCATCTGTCCCCCTTGTTGTGGACTGAATTGTGTGCCTCTCACCCACTCCCTGTTTTCATAGGGTGAAGCCCTAACCCCAGGACCTCAGGATGTGACCTTATTTGGAAATAACCTGTTATATGTTAGTATAAATACCTATTTTTATGAAAATACTGTATTTTCCAAAACAAACAATTTAGTGAAAAGAGTAGCATCGCTGGCTTTATTTTGTAAATCTCTTTAAAGTCTGACTTAATAGAAGACAGCTGGTTGTCTTTTGCTTATCTATTTTTACATTTGGACTCCTTGCTATATGTTATTTTTGTTGAAATACATGATGAAAATCTGGCTTCACATAAATATGTAGTCTTAAAAAGGAAAAAATGGGGACGCCTGGGTGGCTCAGTCGGTTAAGCGTCTGCCTCAGCTCATGATCCCAGAGTCCTGGGATCGAGCCCTGCATTGGGCTTCTTGCCCCGCATCGGGCTCCTTGCCCCGCATCGGGCTCCTTGCCCCGTAGGGAGCCTGCTTCTCCCTCTGCCCGCCGCTCCCCCTGCTTGTGTTCTCTCTCTCTCTGACAAATAAATAAAATCTTAAAAAAAAATAAAAAATGGAAAAATGTTTTACTAGTTTTTCAGGTAGTCATGTGTATTTTTCATTGATTCTCTACCAAAACTTAACAAGTAGTAATTTTTAAAAGCTTAGGTGCAATGTGGAATCAGAAACCAAACTATTGACCTTTTCATTACAATCCCTTGGCTAATCGTATACTCTCAATGGATCATTTGCCCAAATGTGACTGTGTATCATCATGCATTGGGCATTTGGGAAATACTGGTTCACTGAGTTTTGCAGATCTCCCAAATGCTGTCACATTTCATTATATAATCACTTTAAAAACAAAATCACATTTATAAATATCTGCCACAGAAATACCCTCATCAGAAAAGTTTTCAGCATTGAGAAGCTGTCAAGTTCATGCTGGCGCAAAAAAGTTTTCCAAAATTTTAATTGTTTGAAAGTTAGAATTTCATCACTGGCAACAAACAATGCCAGTTGTTTTCCTTTGAAATGACAGAATCGTTTGGATCACTTCTGAGAAGGTGCCCGCCAAATGCCTCTGTCTGAATAACCACAGCTTGTCAGCCGTTCTTTCAAGTAAAGATGGTGTTCTGTGAAAATAGCAGCTCATTCAGCTGACAACTCACACCAGCAGCACTCTCCTGACTTCATTATGCCAGAAAAGTGCTTTCTGGATGCTTTCTATTTTGTCCCCCGGGATATTAAAAATTAAACAATATCTCCTCTTTCGCCTGGACCACAGCTCTCGTCTCAGAACTGCTCTGCCTGCTGGAGCTCTTGCCTCCCTCCCCATCCGCTCTGCAATTAGAGTATGTCTTCCAGGCTGTGCTGTTTACCCCCACCCCACAGACTTCGGACCTGTCAAGGGCGCCAGTCGCTCTTGTGATAAAGCCACCGTCCTTAACAGGGTCTGCAGCTCGTGGCTGTCCTCGTCTTGCTTCACCAGCGCAATCCCACTCCCCGCCCCCTCGTTCTCTCTGCCCTGTTTATACTGCCTTCTTCCCCCCGAGAAAGAGGAGTCCGGTTATGCAGCCCAGAGAGCTGTGTTCTCTCCTTCCGTGTACCCATCTCAATTATTACACATTTGTCCCTGTGGTTACTTAATTTGATTACTGAGACTAGAGAGTCTCAGCTCTGGAGCCACACTGCCTGGGTTCAAATCTCCGCTTTACCACTTACTAGCTGAGCGACTTTGAACTTGTCACCTGTCTCAGATTCCTAATCTGTAAACCAGGCAAACCATAACAATGGGGATTTAAATTATACCTATTTCTTCGGGCTTTGTCTTACATTAGCCCATAGTAAGCATCATCTTTGTATTAGCCATTGATATTAGGATCATTATGTTTGACTGCCCTGCTAGACTTCACCAGAACAGGAATTGTTTTGCCCATTGATGTACCTTGCCCGGCACATCATAGTTGCTCAATCAATATTTTTGAGATGATTTTCTTTTATTGTCAGTGAAAATTTGGTTTTAATTAAATGTTTGATTTTCTTCAAATTAGTCAACGGATGCTAATTTAAAAAATCAAGTGGTGCAAAGGGGTTATCAAAGTAATGCTAAAGTCTCCCGCTCCACTCCATCTGGGTTTTGTTCCCTAAGAACTACTTTTGACTAGTTTTTTCTTCTTGTTGTTACTGTCAAAATCTCCAGCTAATACATTGCCATTGCTGTTCCTGATTTCTCTGCCTTAGGCAGTTTCTATTGACTCGTACGCTTCTTTAGTTTTGGTCTCTCCCACCCCCACTAAAACATAAGCTCCGTGAAAGCAGCGGCTTGGTCCTGTTTCCAGCTGTGTCTGCAGAGCCTAAAGCAGAGCCTGACACATTGTAGGTGCTCCATAAATAAATAACCCCTGAATGAATAAGTGGCTACATCAAGACTCACTTCTGGAAGTTTCTGTAGATGCTTAGCATTGTGCTTGGTGAAGTACCAGAAAACGCCCAACGGAAATGAAATGGGCCCTATTTTTATCTTTACTGTTGCACAACTGTTACCTTCTGTCTCTCCTCTGTCCAGTCGGTTTCCATATCCATTTTACTACTTACACAGTTGTGAATATGATGCCCGCTCAAGTTGCTATTTCATTTTGTAACATTGTATCACTAAGGACTTAGTGTTTCCCCCCCAAGGAATTTTTTGTATTGTTTTTGTCTTTATGGACCATAATGTGTTATTTGTAATCCAGAAATCCATAAAGCTCTGAAAACAAAAATAGTTTTTATGGACTTGGCAGCACAATCTGACCTGATTTAACGTGAGGCATATATAATTTCTATTGATTCTTCATAGTAAGAATGTAAATATTTAAGTACAGAAGGATTAACATGCTTTGATTACAGGATGCTGCCCCCAGGACCCACGGGGATATAATATATCATCTATACCTGGCTTAACTTTCTAAATAGGGAGCATTCTGAAATCTGAAAGCCATCTGATCCCAAGGTTTAAGACCTGTACCAAGAGTGTTATGTGTTTGTTACAAAAATATCAGAGAATAAAGAAAAGGACAAAGCACATAAATCCAGATCTAAACCCTACCCATCGTGATGATTTCAGTATAGTTCCTTCCACATCTTTCTATGGGGATTACACATGTTAAATTCAATGATACTATATATACTGTTTCATAAAATACTTTATCAACAGTGTTCCAAGAACATATTTCCTTGTCATTTCATGCTGTTTTAATAGCTGTCCTGTATTCTATCACACATGTTTGTCATAGTTTATTTAGCACCCTTATCCTTTCCTACTCCCTCACAGTGGCCCCTGAAAAGGGTTCTGCAAAATCTCCAGGGTTCTGTGCACCAGTTTGAAAACCACCGATCTGGCTCAGTATCTTCATTTGGCAGTGAAGGAACTGGGCCTCATGATGGGGAGTTGTCTTCCCCTGGGGCCGCTCAAATCTCTTGGGCTAGTTTGATTTAGAACACACATCTCCAGAGATTTGTCTCTCTCCTCTCTCCATTATATAATGCCAGCTGAGCACACGTCTTCTTTGCTCTTCCTAAAATCTTTAAAAAAAAAAAATCTTTTATTGTGAAATAATTATAGATTTCACAGAAAGTTGCAAACAGGACAAGGAGGTCTTATATAACCCTCACCCAGTTTTCCCCCATTGGTTACATGGGGAAATTGACAATGACATAAAATTGTATATGGTTCTGTGTCATTTTATCACATGCATAGATTCATATAACCAGCACCACAATCAAGACAAAGAACTATCCTGTCATTGTGAAGATCTCCCTTGTTACCCCTTCACAGACACGTGAACACACACTACCACCATCACCAACACCATTCCTAATCCCTAACAATCACTAATTTGTTCTCCATCTCTGTAATTTTTTGTCATTTAGAGAATGTTATATAATTGGAATCATACACTGCGTGACTTTTTCAGATTTTTTTTTTCCGCTCAACGTAATCACCTTGAGATCTATCCAAGTTGTGTTTATCAATAGTTTATTGCTTTTTGTGCTGAGTAATATTCTAAGGTATGGATGTACCATAAGTAGGAAATTTTGGTTGTTTCCAGCTTTTGGCTATTAAAATAAAGCTGCTATGATTGATATATAGGTTTTTTTTTTTTGTGAATATAAGTTTCCATTTCTTTGGGATAAATGGCATGAGTGTGATTGCTGGGTCCTAAGGAAAATGCATATTTAGCCTTTTAAAAAACTGCCAAGCTATTTTCCAGAGTGTACTGTTTTACATTTCCACCAGCAATGCGTGACAGATCCAGTTTCACTACATTTTTGCCAGTGTTTGGAATTGTTACTATTATTTGAGCTGTCCTAATAGGTATATACTGGTATCTCATCATGGTTTTAATTTGTATTTCCCTAATGGCTGAACATCTCTTCCCGAACTTAGTTGCCATGTGTACATCCTTTTAGGTGAACTGTCTCTTTATGGCTTTGGCCCATTTTCTAATTGGATTTTTTACCATTGAAGTTTGAAAACTTGATAAATTCTAGTTGAATCCTTTATCAGATACGTGGCTTATATATATTTTCTTCCAATCTTTAGCTTGTCCTTTTATCCTTTTTTTTTTTTTTGAGATTTATTTATTTATTTGAGAGAGAGAGAGAGTGCATGTGAGCGGGGAGAGGGCAGGGGGAGGGGCAGAGGGAGAGGGAGTCTTAAGCAGACTCTGCGCTGATCTCGGAGCCTGTCCTGGGGCTCAGTCCCGTGATCCTGAGATCACAACTTGAGCCAAAACCAAGAGTCTGTGCTTAACCGACTGCACCATCCAGGCTCCCCTCTTTTTATCCTTTTTACAGGATCTTTTGCACAGCAAATTTTTGTATTATTTTTTTGTTTGTTTTATGGATTACATTTTGTATGTCTTATCTAAGAACTTTTCACCAAGCCCTTAGTTCTAAAAATGCTATGTTTCTTCTCAAAGTTTTATAGTTTTACATTTTTCTTTTTTTTTTTTTTTAGAGAGAGAGCATGTGCTCACATGCAAGTGGAGCAGGGGAGGGGCAGAAGGAGAGAGAGAATCTCAAGCAGACTCATTGAGTGAGGAGCCTGCTTTGGGCTCGATCTCACAAACCTGAGATCATGACCTGAGCCAAAATCAAGAGTTGGGTGCTTCACCAACTGAGCCACCCAAGTGCCTCTAGTTTTACATTTTAAATTTATCTATGATCTGTTTTGAGTTAATTTTTGTAGAGGGTATGAGGTTTAGGTCTTGGTTCCATTTTTGGCCTATGGATGTCCAGTTGGTCTAGACCATTTGCTGAGAAGGTGATCCTTCCACTACTGAAATGCTTTCCACCTTTGTCAAAAATCAGTTGACCTGACTTGTGTTGTAGGTTTATTTCTGGATTCTCTATTTCCTTGCATTCACCTATGTGTCTATGTTTCCACCAGGGCCACACTCTTGACTATTGTAGCTGTACGGTAAGTCTTGAAATCAGTTAGTGTGGTTTCTCTTACTTTATTCTTCTATTCACTAGACCTCTGCTGATATGACCCTGTCTGCGAAGAGAGGAGTGCCTGGTTACTGCTCTCCATATGACCTCCACGCCCCAGTGAGGGGGTGGACAGTCGGGAAAGTCTCATTGGATCTCTTCTGATACCACCCAACGAGGCTAACAAGGGGTGCCTTATTATCACAGGGATAATAAGGAGTGGGAATTCAGACTCTGCACTTGGCCTTCTCTGACACGATACTGGGGGTATCACTTTGGTACATCTGGGTGAGGGTAGAAGTCTGGGCTTTCCACTTGGGCTTTGCGGGCATGAGTGGGCATGGGATCACAGTTTTTTCTGTGGTGTTTGGCTGGATTAGAGTGATTATTATCTAAAAGTCTTTCTTGCTAGGCTGCCCCTTTCCTGATCCGTTGGCTAGAGAGAACAGGCTTTATTTGGGATTTTTTGGGGGGGGGGAATTTTTTTTTTTTTTTTTCTATCTGCATATCTTGCTGGCTTCTGCAGCACCAAGCCTAGGATCTAATAAGCAAAAGAAACCCCAGAGAACTCACCTCTGTCATTTCTCAGACCCTGAGTTTCCTAGAAGGTCTGTCTTCTCTCTACCTTTCAGAGCCTTCTAATATTTATTGTATATATAATGTTCAGGGTTTTCCGTTTTACTTATTGGGAAGAAAAAGTATTTCTACTCCATCTTTCCAGAAGCAGAAGTCGAAGAAATTTTTTTAAAATGCGAATCAAGTAGGTAATATCATTCCCCTGCTTCAAAATTTCCAAGGGCTTCCCAGTGTGATTAGAATAAAATCCAAATTTCTTATTGGCCCCTCAGAATTCCCCTGGCTCGGCCCCTGCTTGCGCTGACACCTCTCCCCACCCTCTCATGCCCCAGCCACACTGGCTTCCTTTCTATTTCTTGAACAGGTTGAACATGCGTACCATGCGTAGTTGTAAACAGGGACTCTGGTGTTAGATGACCTGTCCTGAGTGGCTGTGTGACCTCGGGCAACTCACTTAGCCTTTTTGTGCCTCTGTTTCCTCATATGTGACTTGAGAATAAGAATACCGCCAACCTCATAGGGTTATTGAAAAGATTAAGTGATTGACACATGTAAAGTAATGAAATGTGCTCTGCAATCAGAGGAACAATGCCCAGCACAGGGAAGCACTCAGGAGATACATTAGCTATGGGCATGAAGTCACATGACTGCTCTTGCAGGGCTGGCTGTTCCTTGCTGCCTGGACTCCCTTCCCCCAGCTCCCTTTTTTGCAAGGCTGGCTCATTTTAATCCTCTAAACCTCAGCTCCAATGGCCATTATCTGCTTATCTAAAGTAGCCTCTCTTCCTTTCTCTGAAGCCTAGCTTTCTATAATTGCTCTTTTCATACTCTGCGATATCTTGCTAATTTATTACTTGTGTACTGTTTGCCTCTTTCCATATGGACATCAGCTTCATAAGGGCAAGGACCTTATCTCTTACTTAACTGCCCTATCCTCAGAGCCCAGAACAGAGTAGGCACATAGTATATGCTCAATAAATATTTATTGGATGGATGAAAGAATTCAGGTCATTTATGGTTACATGCTTATTACACATAATGCTGCAGTAGACACTATTGTAGTTAAATTTTGGTTTACAACCTTAAAATTTTTTTCATAGGCTGAAGTTCCTAAAGTGGGATTACTGGGTCCAAGGATATGCAAATTGCCTTTTTGACAGATTGCATTAATTTACTGTCCAGCAGGTGTCCTATGAGTGTGCACCTTCCACTTAGGGCTTTAGGAGAAAAAGAAAGCAAGCCTTGAAATACGGTCTCCCTCTTATACTTCTACTTTCAAAATAATTACCTAATATTCTATTATACTTTGCAGAGAAGGACACTGGGAACCTGGGGTTAAATCGCTTCCCCAAGGTCGCACATGGTAAATGAGAGCTGGGATCCTTGCTCAGGCAGTTTGGTTCTAAACTCTGCTCTTAACCATCAAGATGTGCTTTTCCCCTCTATGCCCCTCAGTGATTCCTGGGCCCCGGAACCTTTGAGGACGGCTACACCATCCGCGGACGGGGAGACACAGCAACCCCCAGCTGGGGTGAAGAGCAGAATGAGAGGTGGGCAGGGGAAGGGGCAGGAGAGGGAGGCACAGGTTGGTGCGGGGGCTCCTCTTGCCTCGAGTTCCCCTGGCAAGAGAGGCAGACTCAGCGTTGGTCATTCTCCTTACAGTTTTCAGTTCTAATCCTTCAGCTCTGCCTTGTCGCTCCTGAGTTCAGCCTTCGAACTTTGCCCAGGTGAGTCTGGACTCAAGTGATTCAGCCATGTTGGGATGGGTGGCTGCGGCCAAGCTCTGTTTCTTAAGAAACCCGGCATTACCTTTCCTGCAGGCCTCGTTACAGGCCACCTGCTTCCGTTGAGGCCCTGGCCGCCCCCCCCCGCCCACCCCGCCCCAGGTTCAAGCAGCACCTGCTCAGCTGATCGTCCCCAACTGCCTTCACCCTGTTGCCTCCCAAGGTAAAGTTAGATCTTGCACTGTGTTCTCAAAAGCAATAGTTCTATTTGATGATGCACAAGAATCACCCGAGGGGTTTATTAAAAAAGACAGATCTCAGACAACCTGGGAAATTCTAACATTGATGGGATATTTGATATTAAGGAATTATTGTTGAATTTTAGGTGTGATCATGGTATCACGTGCGTGTATTATATATAATAATAATATGTATAATTATTATATATAATATATAACACGTGTGTGTGTATTATAATATATATTTATATTATATATATGATTGTGTATTTTTTAGAGATACATACTGAAATATTTTGGAAGACATAATATGTGTGGGATTAGCTTCAAAACAGTCTGGGGTGTGTAGGAGAAGCAGGTGAGGGTACTGATGAGGAGAAATTCAACAGGTGATGCTGAGTGGTCTGTCTTATGGCGGTTCCTTAGAGTGTTCTCTGTACTTTTGCAGATGCTTTAATTTTTCCATAGTAAAAAGTAAAAAAAAAAAACAGCACCCCTTTCATTCTAGGGTACATCGTTCAGGCACCCCAGGTGGGTGCACGCAGGGATCTGCCCCCGCAGGGAAAGCTGCTCTGCCAAGCTCATTAATGGGCACGAGGGTGGTCTCTGCAGAGTAACCAGCCCCTGAACCAGGAGACACGGCTGTAACCACTTCACTCCTCAGCCCCTTAGCCTCCCCACCAAATAAATGCAAGACAGTAATATTCAGTGAAAGGGTAAATCCTCATGTCTGGCCCTGTCTCTTTTTACCTGGGTCACGTCAGAAGCTGACTTTTAGCTACCGACTATTCATTGGTGTATTCACTTTTGGAAGTAAAGTGTTTTTGAAGATAGCTGTTGTTAGGATGGTGGGCATGATATTTTTTTTTCATTTCCAGAACGATTTCGTTTTTACAGTGACAAGGAGGGTTCGGTGTGCTTCGTAGACACTCTGGAAGGTTGTCTCTAGGGCCCTTCAAAGGCCTCTAGAAACCTCTTCCTAAACTTCTGCTCGCTGCAGGGTAAGTTACATTCCTTAGAGAAGAAAGTCACTGCTTCCTGGTGGGGCCCCAAAGTCGTGGCCCCGGGAACAAGTGGCTGGGGGAGGGAGGGGGTTTGAGCAGGGCTGGCCGGTGAGGCAAGTTTGTCCTCACTACAGGCCAGTGTTGATACAACAGGGCTGCCTCTGGGCTCTGCAGGCACCTAGGGAGGAGAAGTACCGGGAGGGGCTCGTGGCCGCAGGGAAGCCACCTGAGGAATCCCCAAGCCAGGCTGGTCCTGGCCTGCCACTCACAAGCCCTGACCAAACACCTGCTTGGGGGGCTGGGCTGAGGAAGCGCGGGAGCCTTAGCTCTCACCCTACTGCAGATACCTGCCCAGGACCTGCTGGGGCAAAGCTGGGGTAAGAAGGCTTTTCACCCTATGTTCTTGGTCTGCTTGCTGCTAGTGGTGTGTGTCTCTCTTTTATGAAAACATTGCCTTATTTACCAGACAGGGTAGTATGAAAAGTTTTGATTCATCTAGGTGTCAAAAGGCAAAAAATGGAGGAGCAGGCCAGGCATTCTGGAGGGAGGGATGAAGTTTGGGCTCTAGTCAATTAATTGGGAAATACCTTCTGAGCACCTGCTTTGTGGTCGAGCTAGACTGGTGATAGAATGGAAAACATGACATAGTTCTAACCTCATGGAATTTACTGGCCAGTGGGCAACACAGACATTAAACAAGTAATTGCCAGTGACTTCTGTTCAGGGAGTACTTGGTTCACTGGTGTTGGTGGTGGTCTGGAAGGGCTTATGGAGGAAGAGGTTCCTGACACTGAGGCTGCAATGACAGGATTATGTTGGGTGTGTGGGATACTGGGGGGCGAGGGGAGGAAGAGAGTGAGGTTCCAGATCTAGGGGAAAGCATGGACAAAGGTCCTGAGGCAGGAGGGAGCTCTGGGAGAAATTCCGTGTGTCTGGAGAGCAATGTGAAGAGAAGTGAAGCTGGAGGGGACGGCAGAGGCCAGACACGCTGCAGCCTTTTGTTGGACAAATCTCATATTTTATAAGAAATAGAGATGATGGAAGACTTAAAGCAGAGAAGGGGTAAACCCAGTGTCTGGCAAACAATAGCTACTGTACACATTATAAAGTGAAATGAGAAAAGGGAGCCCATTCTGGAGGTGTGGTAGTTATTCCAGAAGGTTGGTCTTTGGGGCAAGCGATTTGGCTTGGCAGTGGTAGAGCAGTCCAGAGGGTCTTTGATGGGAATGGATTCTACATGAATACCCTTTTTCCCTATAGAGGACATACAGATTTATTTCATTCTGGCTGACTGCACAGGGTTCTGGAGGTCAGCTTAATCACTTTCCTGTTGATGGATATCTGGGTTAGATCCGTTTATTACAATTATTGTATACAATGTTATCAGAAACATCTTTGTGCATCTATTTTCCCATACCTCTCCAAGTTTGTCTGGATGAAGAGCAGCAGAAATCCGAGGTCATGGGTATGAGTAATATAAAATTTGATAGACACTGACAAATTCCTTTCCAAAAAAGCTGTACAAATTTAGACTTCAACTACTAAGTGTATGAAAATGCCTGCTCTCTCACACCATCTACAACAGGAGTTTGTAATCATATTTTTTAATCTTTCGCCAATCCGATAGGTGGTGAAAAGTGCTATCTTGTTTTTGTTTATATTTCGAAAATTAAGAGCCATTCCTGTTGGATTTTTTTTTTCATGTTGGATATTAATATAGTGCAACTAAAGCCAGTTTTTTTTTTAAAGATTTATTTATTTATTTATTTGAGAGAGAGAGAATGAGAGAGAGCACATGAGAGGGGGGAGGGTCAGAGGGAGAAGCAGACTCCCCGCCGAGCAGGGAGCCCAATGCGGGACTCGATCCAGGGACTCCGGGATCATGACCTGAGCCGAAGGCAGTCGCTTAACCAACTGAGCCACCCAGGTGCCCCTAAAGCCAGTTTTGATCCGAAGGTTTCTACACCCTTACCCTCTCCAATATCTTTGTCTCCTGCAGACCAAGGCTGTGTCAAGATGGCGTCCGTGTTTCGCAGTGAGGAGATGTGTTTGTCCCAACTGTTCCTCCAGGTGGAGGCTGCATATTGCTGTGTGGCTGAGCTTGGGGAGCTTGGATTGGTTCAGTTCAAAGATGTAGGTGCTGCATTCTTGAAAGGCCAGAGGAAGGTGGGGTGGGAGTAGACATCTCTTTCACACCACTTCTTGGTAGTGAACTACGTGCAGGGAGAAGAGCCCTGAGCTGGGATAGATGGAATTCCATGTGGTTCTAGTTGTTCTGGCTAAGATTTGTGATAACACTGAGCAAGTGACTTGCAAACCTGTTCTCCTTTCCTCCATATGTATCCCCTGTATAGGAATGTTTTGAAGCTCTAGTACAGTCAATACTTGTTAGATGGCATTAAACTTTCTTTCCTAAGTAGTATCTTCCAAGAATTAGATATCTCCAATGGGCATGTAGATTACCAAACCTTTTTCTGAGGACAGAAATCAATGCTTCCTAATTAGTTAGTCTGAGGACAAAGTATCGTGGGGTGCACAGTCTCTCTGTGGTGATATTCTAGGGCGAGACAGTCTTGAGTGTGATGTTGGGGTATCATTTCCCAGAGGTGGTTTCCTTACCAAGCTTTTTTGAATCTGATTTAGAAAATTGGACTCTTACCCCTTTACTTCCTCACCAAGATCATGACCAAAACTAAGCTCCTGCAGGGAAGGATCATGTCTTGTTCTTTGCATCCTTAGTTCCTAGGACCTGATGTGAGGCTATTCCTCAGTGACATTTATTGGGCAGGATGCCAAATTGCATTTGGGGGATTATGTGTAAGAATAGCAAGGTTTTTGCCTGTAACTCACGTCTTGTGCATGGAAATATCTATTCCTAAAATGATTCCAGCAACATTTTCCAGCATTAAAAAAAACCAAAATAAAACAGAACAGAAAAAACACAACAACAACAAAAAAACCCCAAAAGGAATACGTTGGTGGCTGTTGATACCAGTGTGTCTTGTGGTTTCTCCCCACTCTAGTTAAATGTGAATGTGAACAGCTTCCAAAGGAAATTTGTGAATGAAGTCAGAAGGTGTGAGTCACTGGAGAGAATCCTCCGTAAGCCAATTTTCTGTTTACTGTCTAAATGTGAACTGGTGGGGAGGTAAGTGGTTTGCAGGACTGGATTATAACACACATGTCCCTATTTGTATAGGGACAAAGTGTTCTAGAGACAAAGTGGGGCAGTGAGAGTTGGGATCCAGATGCTGTGGCAGGTCCTGGGGGCAATTTAGGCAGCTAGCCGGCTGAAAGTCGGCTGTCTGCTTGGATCCATTTCTTAGGGGAGAAAACACAATCACCTTGGGATCTCTGGTGGGGTTTCATCCCACAGGTTTCCTGGAAGATGAGATGCAAAATGAGATTGTGCCTCAATTGCCAGAGAGGCCCCCACCGACCCCTCTTCCACGGGAAATGATTATGCTGGAGGTATGTTGAGCCAAGGACATGATAGCGGGTGGCCCTCCATCTTTCTTTTTCTCTCTACTTCCTTTTATAGAACACTGAGTGCCCGCCATGCGCAAGGTACCTTAGAGAGAAACAAAACCTGGCCGTGCCCTCTAGAAGCTTATAGAGGAGATAGTGGAGGAAGGATGGAGGGGTGAGGTGGTGGGAGAGGATGTCAAAAGATAGGCAGAGCCAGATCCTGGAAGGCCCTGCAGATCTTGATTTTAAAAAATTGGATATTTTATCCTCAGAAGAGGAAGGGCCCGCTAAAGGAGGCGGGAAGGTAGGGGAGCTTCACTGCCCGAGCCTTATCTCTGGCTGGGTTTGTTTGTTTTTTTCTTTTAAGATAACTTAAAATTCTTGAAATTTTTGAAGCTGTTAGTGGTATAAATAAAGATACTCTGACAGAGATATGAGACTGGCAACTCCCCTGAAAAATATTTTGGATCCTGTCATACTAAATCCTGGATATTTTGGGAGAAGTTGTGTTGGTTGTATGTTTCAGACAGTACCTTAAAAAAAAAAAAAAAATCAGTGCATCCCCCCCCCACAAAAAAAAAAGAAGAAGAAAGAAAGAAAAAAGAAGAAAAAAATCAATGCATCTAAATGAGTTTGGTATTGGCTGATTGGTTGGTTTTGAAACTCTACACTCTCATACATTCGTAGTAATAACCAGTTAGATAAGGCACAATCAGATGTGTGCCAACAGTCCTTACTCAGTATTTTCCTTTTAGATATTATTTATTGTTGTTTTTAAAGATTTATTTATTTTTTTTAGAGAGGGAGAGAGAGAGAGAGAGCCGGGGGGAGGGGGGAGAGGGAGAGGGAGAGTCTTAAGCAGACTCTGTGCTGAGTGTGGAGCCAGATGCAGGGCTTGATCCCATGACCCTGAGATCATGACCTGAGCTGAAACCAAGAGTCAGACGCTTAACTGACTGAGCCACCCAGGCACCCCTGGATATTATTTATTATAAAGATGAAATTAGAACAACATGAGCTTCTGAGTAGCAATATCTGTCTAACCATTGGTCAAGGGGACAGACTGATTCAACTGATCTGGCAGTGAGTTGAGTGTTCCTCCAGCATTCCTAGGGAGGGGAATCCTTCTGGCAAGAGTACACAATTGGCTTTGGGCCCTTGCCATGCAGAATTTCTAAAGAGGCTTTCATAACAATCCTAGGGAAAGTATTAATTAAAAAAAAAATCTATCCACAAATCCACCATTTCAGCAAAAACTTCCTTTTCTATTTTCAGGTTTTATCCTTATCAGCTATATTTTTATGTAATTACATGTCCATAGTCTACATTATAATTTTCTATGCATTTACTATCATATTGTAAACTGTTTCTTAAATGATGCATGATTCTCCAAAATATTTTTAAAAGCAGCATTATTTTTAACAGAATCATTAAGTGGATAGAGCAAATGGTTAAGAAATGGGGATTTCATTTTTTTTCCCCACTTTTGTGCCACTGTAGTTAGTGTTCAAAATTTAGGGTAGTGATTACCTCTGGGAGGGGAGAGCATGGGATGCAATTGAAGTTGGTTGATATGTATGTGGGGTTCATGGTGCAGTTCTCTCCATCTAACATATGTAAAATTTTCCATCATAAGAAATGTTAAAAATTCAATTTTGTCTGATACTAATATGCTTTTGAGGGTGGTGGGGGAAGGTAACTAATATTTGCATGGATATCTTTGTTTTACTGTTTATTTTTAAAATCTTTTTGGTAAGGGTGTCCCTCAGGTAGATTAAAAGAAATCTAGCATGATAATCTCTGTTTTTTAATAGGTGATCTTAATCCATTTTCAGATATGTGGTTGCTGATTTACTGGCAATTGTTTTTGTTAAATATTGAATTGGTACAGTAGAATTTTTAGAAAATATGTGTAAGGTGGAAAGAATAATGATATAGCAAACACCAAGTGCCATCACTCTGTATGACATAAAAGATGACCACAGTGATGCTTTTAAAAGCCTTCTGTGTGCCCCCCGTCCTTCCGCTCCTCCCTTGAGATAATCCTGTCCTGAATTTTGCATTTTTCTTTTCCTCGTTTCTTCATTGTTTTATCACATATTTAGTCTTTTAAATAGCATATGATTTAGCTTTGCACATTTTAGCTTTATATAAATGAAATCATCATGTTTCTTCTTTTGCAACTTGCTGTTTTCTTACGTCATTTTATTTTTTAAGACACCGTATTGTTTCATGTTTCTGAAATTAATTTGTTTTCACTGATGGGTAGTGTTTCTTTTATTGCATGTTCCATACTTTATGGAACTTTATCCATTCTACTGTGGGTGGACATTTGGATAAATGAGAAATGAGCTTTCATTCTATACCAAATCTTAGTAGTGCATTCATGAATTGTGTCCAATAAAGAGTTGATCTTCACCTATTAGGTTTTGAATTTCAATACCTATATTTTACATTTCCAAGATTTCTTAATTGTTCCCCTTTTATATTTACCTTTTCTTTCATTTTAGGGCATGTTGGTTTACTAATTTTTTGGTTTGTGTGTGTGTGTATAAGCAATGCCTTCACTTATCTCTTCTAGCATTCTAAAAAAAAGCCTTAAACTCTTTTTCAGACTAATCCATAAAAATAATTTCACCCAATGTGAATTTGTGTTCTGATTGTTGATTTTGTTGGTGATATTTCTTTTTCTTTTTAATTTTTAAAAAAGATTTATTTATTTGACAGAGAGAGATATAGCGAGAGAGAGCATGAGCAGGGGGAGTGGGAGAAGGAGAAGCAGGCTTCCCGCCGAGTAGGGAGCCTGATGTGGGGCTCAATCCCAGGACCCTGGGATCATGACCTGAGCCAAAGGCAGATGCTTAACAACTGAGCCACCCAGGTGCCCCTGATTTTTCTTATCATTAGATTTCGTCTTGAGACTTACTCATTTTGTATGCTCATTTTGGAAGGAAGATTGTTTTTTTTCTTTGTTTTTGTCTTCTTGCATGTTGTGCTCACAGTTCTCTATATAGCCTTTTTTACTTGTTTGTACCTGGTTCTCCAGATTCCAACCCAGAACTAGCGATTCCTCTTGTTATATTTCATCATTGCAGTGTGTTTGGGGCAGAAGGAATTCTCAACATGTAAATTCACTCCAGCTTCCCTTTTTTCGTGTTTTAAATGGGGGAGAGATATGCAATTTGCTGAAATGCCTTGGCTTCTTCAGGAAGCTAATTTCCATCCCTGCAGAGTGTTTTATAATCCTATTTGATGAAAATGGATCTAGTTTATAGCTCTATAGTCATTTTGAGTTGGACTGAACATGCCACTCAACTTCTGGCTATATTATGATACACTGAATTCTTCTTTGATATTTAGTTATTTGTAGTGGTTAATGTACAGTGAATATCACAGCACTGTCTGCCTGCTTTCCCTTCTTTTTCCATTCTTCATAGACTCTTCTAGAAAAACTGGAAGAAGAATTACAGGAAGCCAACCAGAACCAGCAGGCTTTGAAGAAAAGCTTCCTAGAACTGACTGAACTCAAACATCTGCTGAAGAAAACCCAAGATTTCTTTGAGGTTGTTATCTGGGGACTCTTTATTAAAGGGACCTTTCCCCCAGAGCCTCAAGTTTCCATTTTGAAAACTGGCTGGTTTGGAGTATGCATAAATCACGCTTGTTTCTGTCCCATGCCGAGGTCATTAGTGAGGGGGGAGGGTATTCCAGGGGAAACGTGGTGCCAATTTGAACTAAACACAAAGATATTATGATGCTCTTTGGAAAGTATGTGCCCCAAACACGCAGATGGAAGTGAGAACAAAGCACAACAGTGAGTTTGGGCAGATTTGGGATTTCGGTAGTAAAAGACTGGGGGAAGTTTTTGATCTGGCAAGGAGCACTCGACTTTTTGAATTCTCTTAACTATTTGTGGAAAACTAAAGTTTCGTTAAAAATAGACAAACCTTTGAGGTGGAGGGAGCTTTGAAGGTCATCTAAATATGTTTAAGAGAAAGCAGTAGTTCTTTGACTTTCAGACAGAAACCAACCTCGCTGATGATTTCTTTATGGAAGACACTTCGGGTCTCCTGGAGTTAAGAGCGACACCTGCCTGTGTGACTGGAAAACTGGGGTTAGTGTAACTCTGCTCTGAAAGTTACATGTAGATGGGTTTCTGGTCCACAGTTCAGTGCCTGGAATGTGATAGATTTCCCAGGGGGTCTGAATGAGTGAGTGAATGAATGAATGAATGAACCAGACACTGGAATGAGGGCTATTTCACATGAATATAGACCTCCACACTGTAATAAACCCAAGAGTAACCTCTTCAGGTTGGTGGAGTGGGAGGTAGTGTTACCTTCTTGTTAATGGTGAAACTAGCATTCTGGGAGCCTGAAGAATACAATGTTTATGTTGTTCGTGCAGGGGGAGGATGTGGCGAGAATTATTTAGATGCGTTTTCTCAACTGTTCCCTGCTTCCTTATCTTGGAAATACTGCTTTGGCAATAAAATAGATTTGAAATTTGCTGTTTGAAGTGCAATTAGCAATGAGGTAGTCATATGATCACATCATCCACAAGAAGGAGTAATGTGGTATTAAAATGCATGGTGATTCAAAACAGTGGGATTTCATTCAGTGTCCAAGTAAAATTGATGTGTATGCATTGAAAACATTTGATCAGAAGGTAACACAGGCTCAGCGCACGTTTAAAGTGAAAGACCAATGAAAGTAACCATTTTAAAATTAATAGAAAAAGTTTCAATTGGAAATTTTCTAGACACAGGGATGATTTTAAAAGTAGAGATAAATGGAAATGAGTATGTCTGTTTCACTTCTAGCACATTATTTATAAAAATGCATAGAGCCCATTGTTGAACAGTTGGAACAGTTCCTTTCTTTAGCTACGATGCCATAATGGCGGGCTATCATATTGCTAATTGCAAGTAAGTGACTATGTAGTATCGGGGTGACTAAGGAAGTCTCAGTACATCGGAGGAAACAGGAGGCCAAAAGGGACTTGGGGCAAGTAGGGGCTGGGCTGCCGAGTGGCCTCGGGACCCCTGCCAGCTAGTGAGTCCTCCTCGTGCTCAGGGGGAAGCGGGCCTCCGTCTGGTGCTGGCGCGTCCTCAGGTCCTGCGGGGCTTCTCCCTGCTCCCCGCTCCCTGGGCCTCAGCAACGTCTCCCCGTGTGACTGCCCAGGTTCACGGCCGGGGTGATCAACAGGGAGCGGATGGCGTCCTTTGAGAGGCTGCTGTGGAGAGTGTGCCGAGGGAACATCTACCTGAAGTTCAGTGAGGTGGACACGATTCTGGAGGATCCCGTCACGGTGGGTGTCGCGGGCTGTGGAGAGCTCTGTCCTCAGTTTCCCGGGGCCCTCGCCGGGGGCTGGCGGGGGTGGGGGGGCGGTTCTCTGAAGCCATGGGTCTTCAGTTCTGTGAAGCTAAAAGCCACTGCCTTTCTTTCTCCTGGCTTTTCTCTTCCCCCACTTTGTAAAAAAAAAAAAAAAAAAAAAAATTCCTACAAAAAGGTCAATTCAAGGACTGATTGTTGTTAACACCCCACAACTATTCATGCTTCCAAGACCCAGCTATACCAGGTCCTGGAAACTTAGCAGTGCTCCCGCCTCGGGAGGCGGCAGCTGGGTCTTCCTCACCAGGAGCTAAGA
>NC_138380.1:13369052-13379542 GCF_054177405.1 Leptonychotes weddellii
GAGGTGAAAAAAAAATTAATTTGAGGTTTTATCTCATGGAAAATAATTTCAGAGTTAAGTGAAATTTAAAATAGGAAGAAAGCTTATTTTTTCTCTTGTGCTCTTTCTCTCTCGTCCGTAAGCCAGAAGCAGGTTGTAGTAATAAGCATGGAATCTTTTTTTTTTTTTTTTTTGGTCTTCTTTTGATCTTGGAGAATACAATTTCCCCCTGTTATCAGTATGTGTCCCTTATAGATATTATTTTAAAAATTGATGTTGAATCATCACTTTCCACAACCATGTTTTGACATGTAATAGTTATGGTGATAGAGTATAAAGTAGGCATCTGGGAAAAGATGACTTTCGCCTGTTGATATAGAAGGTCACTGAGCAGATGACATGAGATCAGAGTGGATTACTGGTTCTGGTGGATCCAGGGACAGGAGGACCTGAGAGATTCAGAAAAGGACCAGGGGTCCTTGGACAAAGGAGCCTTTGGAGATAATGTAAAGCAGGTAGCCCCCCCAAATCCTAAATAGCCCTCCTCGGCTCCCATGAGCAGTTGCCAAAATGACGATTCATTTTTATCTTCTTTTCAATTGATGCGGAAAATTTCCAATGAGTTGATATGACATTATCTATCTACTTATGGACTTTGTTTCCAGTTTTTCTCCAGAATACGGACACTACGATGACCATCTTTATGCATGTCATTGTTATTTCCTTTTGAATTACTTCCTTGATATAAATTCAAGGAAATAGGATTACTGGCTTAAAGGGGGTGGGCATTTTCATGACACTTGGTGGCTCCTGACAAAGGGCTTTTCAGTGGGGCCATACCTGATTCCAGAGCCCTGAGTGGCATATGGTGAGTGCACTGGATTGGTTATAACTTTTCCAACGATGGATTTCATTATTTTGCCCCTCTGCCCCAAATTAAATAAGAGTAAAACAGCACATTGCTTTGCTTGAGTGCTTTCATATATGCTTGTGAAATATGTATTCTTTCTTGTGAATTGTCACACTTGGACTTGAGAATTACATTTTAATCAGTGTTCCTATGGACATACAGTGAGTCAAAAATTAGACATGGCTTGGGCGCCTGGGTGGCTCAGTTGGTTAAGCGACTGCCTTCGGCTCAGGTCATGATCCCGGAGTCCTGGGATCAAGTCCCACATCGGGCTCCCGGCTCAGCGGGGAGCCTGCTTCTCCCTCTGACCCTATCCCCTCTCATGCTGTTTCTCTCTCTCTCTCTCTCAAATAAATAAATAAAATCTTTAAAAAAAAAAAAATTAGACATGGCTTTACCTTTGTTAAACATCAAACACCCACTCACCCTTGAAATGTAAATATTGTATGTGAGTTAACTCTGGTGAGCTAGGTCTGCTACTTTCATTTTAAGCCTTATAATAACTTGGTTCCTCTCTTCCGCATGGTTTCTTGTTTATAAACCCACCTCTTAAGTATAGCGTTAGAGGTGAATACAGGCTCAGCTGTGGTCTGGCTGGTATATCCAGTATTAGGGTTATTGCTTTAAGGCTGCCTTGGCCTCTCTCAGTGGCCTTGCCCTCAACCGTAAAGAATTACAAACTTAGATCAACTGGGAAAAGCTGAAGTTTTCCAGCTGAAATTTTTTTTTTAAGATTTTGTTAAATAATCTCTCTATCCAACATGGGGCTTGAACTCATAACCCGAGTTGAAGAGTCACATGCTCTACCAAGTGAGCCAGCCAGGCGCCCCTCCAGTTATAATTTAAAAAAAATTTTTTAAATCTAAAAACAGGATTTTACATTTCTATTACATTATAACCAAAAAGAAAAAAATTTATATATATAAAATTATGTATTATTATGTAAATTATTTATATTATGGATAATATATTATGTAATATATATTTTTATATATATATAAAAATAGATAGTTTTTACTGTTGTGATTTTCCAGAAAGAAGAAATTAAAAAGAACATATTCATCATATTTTATCAAGGAGAGCAACTCAGACAGAAAATCAAGAGGATCTGTGAAGGGTAAGAGGCTGTTCATGGCTCTTTCATCAGTGATTTGGGTCACGATTAGGTGAAGAGGTGTGTGAGACAAAGTACTCTTGACTGGAGGTTTCTTTGAGGTCCCTTAGGATTTTAGAACAAGTTTCCCGCATTTGACTAGATAGTGTTAAAAATGCGACTGATCTTTAAGAGCTGTGGGAATAGGAGCTGAGAGGACTTGAGTAAGCAAAAGTCAAGGTAACAGAAAGTAGGCATCATAACCAAGTCCGTGTATTCCTTCTCACACCCTTTATCAGCCGCTAAGAAGTAGGCACACCTCATGCTGAGCTGTTTCTGATTTTACAGAATCGATTTACTCCAGCAGAAATTATTCAGTAGAGGGGCGCCTGGGTGGCTCAGTCGTTAAGCGTCTGCCTTCGGCTCAGGTCATGATCCCAGGGTCCTGGGATCGAGTCCCACATCGGGCTCCCTGCTCGGCGGGAAGCCTGCTTCTCCCTCTCCCACTCCCCCTGCTTGTGTTCCCTCTCTCGCTATGTCTCTCTCTGTCAAATAAATAAATAAAATCTTTAAAAAAAAAAAAGAAATTATTCAGTAGAGAAAGATGTTATTACATTAATAGATTCTAGGGAGAAGAGACAAGTCGAGCCGTAGTCTTATTTACCTAAAAGCTCACAGGTTCTTTGGTTTGAGTGAAGCTCATTCATTGAATAGAATCATAGCTTGAATTTAAATAGTACCGAGCAATGCATCAGGAACCCTTAGAACTGGGACTCATTTTCCGACTGCCAAAGAGACAGTTATTCTATTTTTTTTTTAAAAGATTTTATTTATTTATTTGACAGAGACACAGCAAGAGAGGGAACACAAGCAGAGGGAGTGGGAGAGGGAGAAAGCAGGCTTCCCACCGAGCAGGGAGCCCGATGTGGGGCTCGATCCCAGGACCCTGGGATCATGACCTGAGCCGAAGGCAGACGCTTAACGACTGAGCCACCCAGGTGCCCCAAGACGGTTATTCTAGAAAAAGGTGGTCATCTAACCAAAGTCAGCAAGTGATGGCTTTGGCAGAAGGGGACGTTTTGGCAGGCTTTTCCATGGTAACCCCCTGTGACCTTTGGAACGTCTGAAACACAGGTTTCGAGCCACCATCTACCCCTGCCCAGAGCCTGTGGGGGAGCGCAGAGAGATGCTGGCCGGCGTCAATGCAAAGCTGGAAGATTTAATCACGGTGAGTGAGTAGTTGAGGCGCGTGACCTGACTGGGGGCTGCCGAGGGGCTACTTTTGCCATTTCCATTTAAGTGCTGTGACCCAGTGCCCTCGCTTTCAGGCCAGCTGGAATGTTAACTATGCTCTCCCAACGATCATGACGGAAGATTTCATAATCAGAGCACGGTGTCCAGTAAGCTGGAGGTGGTGATTCTGAATATCAGTATGGCTCTACCTGGGCTTGAGCCCCAGTCAGCTTTGGGTGGCCAGCCCAGTCGGATAGAAGGAGCCCTTTATTGTGAGCCCGGCCTGGGCCACATCTGGGATACAACTAACTAGCCAGTTAAGTTGAACAACCAGTCTGACTGATTCTTTTTCCATTGACTCACCCAGTTGTTTGAGTGGATCAATTACTTCTGTAAAAACAGTGAGTGAGTCTAGTTTCACCATGTGAACACACCCCAAATTCATAGCCTCTTGTAAAGTGAGTTGTCATCCAGGTTGGCACTCAACACTCATGTGATTGCAACACTTGCTTCAATAAGCTTTGAAAGGAATCCACTAAAAGCAGTTGGGCCTGCATCACATTGCTTCTTCCAGATGAGCACTGTCCTATAGAACTTTCTGTGGACATGTTATCTAACCTGCAAGCACCATGCTGTGGCCACGAGCCGCACGTAACCACAGAGCCCTTGAAACGTGGCTAGTGCAACTGAAGAGCTGAATTTTTATTTTATTTTTTTTAAGATTTTATTTTTTTGCGAGAGAGAGAATGAGAGACAGAGAGCATGAGAGGGAGGAGGGTCAGAGGGAGAAGCAGACTCCCTGCTGAGCAGGGAGCCCGATGTGGGACTTGATCCTGGGACTCCAGGATCATGACCTGAGCCGAAGGCAGTCGCCTAACCAACTGAGCCACCCAGGCGCCCATGAATCTTTATTTTATTTTTAATTTTTTTAGAGGTGGGGAGGGGCAAAGGGAGAGGGAGAAAGAAAATCTTAAGCAGGCTCCATGCCCAGTGCAGAGCCTGATGCAGGGCTCAATCTCACAACCCTGAGATCATGACCTGAGCCAAAATCAAGAGTCGGATGTTTAACTGACTGGGCCACCCAGATGCCCCCTGAGTTTTTATTTTTAATTAATTTTAATTAAATTTAAAATTTTCATGGCTGCTGAAATCCGTTGTTAGCACAATTCTGGATCCTCAGGGAGTGATTTAGAAATGTGGTATGTGAGTGTGTTTGTGTTGCGAGACGCTTAGAATAAGAGACATCTTTGCCGGGCGCCTGGGTGGCTCAGTTGGTTAAGCGACTGCCTTCGGCTCAGGTCATGATCCTGGAGTCCCGGGATCGAGTCCCGCATCAGGCTCCCTGCTCAGCGGGGAGTCTGCTTCTCCCTCTGACCCTTCTCCCTCTCATGCTCTCTGTCTCTCATTCTCTCTCTCTCAAATAAATAAATAAAATCTTAAAAAAAAAAAAAAGAGACATCTTTGCCCTCCTAGAAAAATCTGTGCTTAATTTCTTTAATCCCCTCTATTACTTCCCTGTCACTTGTCAAGGAGATTGTGTTTCCCTGACGTAATTACCCTTCAACTACTTTCCCCAAACATTCCATACTAGATTTTATGAAAGCTTCATGAGGAAAAGAAGTTATTCCAAACTTATGTTCCTGTTTAGTCTGACCTGGGGAGCCACCGGTGAAGGTTGCTGAGACGGGTACACTCTGGTAGCCCTGAACAAAAACGAATCCCATTAAATAAATTCTCTGTGGGCAAAATTGTCCATTCCCTCCTTCATTAATTCACTGGTCATTTATTGAAGACATTACATATGTAAAGCATTTTGATAGATGTATTAATTTCCCAGGGCTGCTATAACAAATGACCATAAACTGGGGGTGCTTAAAACACAGAAATTTATTTTCTCACAGTTCTGGAGGCTTGAAGTCTGAAATCCAGGCGTCAGCTGAGCCAGGCTTCCTCTGAAGGCTCTAGGAAGGGATCCTTCCTCACTTGTTCTGCTATGGTCCTAATGTGTGTTGCCCCCACCCCCAAACTCATATGTTGAAAACCTAATGTCCGAGGTGATGGTATTCAGAGGCAGGGCCTTTGGGAATTGATGAGGTCATGAGGGTGGAGCTCTCCTGAATGGAGAGCCTGAGCCCCCCACCCCCCTTATAAAAGAGGCCCCAGAGAGCTTGCTTGCCCCTTCTATCATGTGAGGATAGAATTTGAAGTCAGCAACCCAAAAGAAAATCCTTACCTAACCATGATGGTAGACCCTGATCTCAGACTTCCAGCTTCCAGAACTGTGAACAATTAATTTTTGTTGTTTAAGCTACCCAGTATGGTGTTGTATGATAGCGGCCTGAATAGAATAAGACCTCTCCCTAGCGTCTGGTGGTTGTTGGCAATCCTTGGTGTTCCTTGGTTTGTAGATATTTCAGTCCAGTCTCTGCCTAATTCACCCAAGACATTCTTCCCTGCATCTCTAGTTGTCCAAGTTTCTACCTTTTTTTTTTTTTAAAGTAGGCTCCACGCTGGGCGTGGAGCCCAGTATGGGGCTCCAACTCACAACCGTGAGATCAAGACCGGAGCTGAGACCAAGAGTCAGATGCTTAACTGGCTGAGCCACCCAGGAGCCCCTAGATGTCCAAATTTCTTATAAGGACACCAGTCATATTGGTTAGGGCCCACCCTACTGCAGTATGACCTCATGTTAATTACATCAGCAAAGACCATGTTTCCAAATAAGGTCACATTCATAGTTACCAGGGGTTAGGACTTCAACGTGTCTTTTTTTGGGGACACAGTTCAATCCATGACAATAGTACTCTAAGGAATTTAGAGGAAAGGGAAGATATAATCTTTGCCCACGGGTTTTAACCTCTACAAGGGAAGATAAACTGCTCATGAGGGTTGATGGCAGGTAAGGGCTGCAGGCCAGAGGAGGGAGCCCAGAGCCGGAGAAGCCATGATGGCTGACGGACTTCCATTTTGCCACATTGCCAGAGCCCTGCATGAGTGTTCCTTGTTTCTCAGTGTGCTGTTCCCCGTCCAGGTCATCACACAAACAGAGTCTCACCGTCAGCGCCTCCTGCAAGAAGCCGCTGCCAACTGGCACTCCTGGGCCGTTAAAGTGCAGAAGATGAAGGCCATTTACCACATCCTGAACATGTGCAACATTGACGTCACTCAGCAGTGCGCCATCGCCGAGATCTGGTTCCCGGTGGCAGACACCGGGCGCATCAAGAGGGCATTGGAGCAAGGCATGGTGAGTGGCAGATGGAGCTGGGGAGGGGACGGATGCCTCACCTCCAGCCTCAGCAGTGCCTCTGTCAGGCACTCGGAGGCCGTCAGCCTCTCACGTCACATGAACTTCCCAAGGACTGTGTCCCTCATCTTTGCATCTTCAGTTTTTTTTTTTTTTTTAAAGATTTTATTTATTTATTTGACAGAGAGAGACACAGCGAGAGAGGGAACACAAGCAGGGGGAGTGGGAGAGGGAGAAGCAGGCTTCCCGCTGAGCAGGGAGCCCGATGCGGGGCTCGATCCCAGGACCCTGGGATCATGACCTGAGCCGAAGGCAGACGCTTAACCATCTGAGCCACCCAGGCACCCGTATCTTCAGTTCTTAATCCAGGGCCGGGCACCTATTAGAAACTCCTTTTCTGGCAAATATTCAACATTTCTTTGATCTTCAGCAAGTGCATGTGGAGCTCTGATGTACCAGTCACTCTGCTGGTTGTGATGGTAGATACCACAGTCAGTGTGACTGTAGGTCCGTCCTTTCCCTCATGAAGGTCACGGTCTGGCTGGAGAGACAAATAACCAGACACCTGTGCTCACTGTGTGCCCACAGCTGTGCTCAGCACTCTGTACCCCAGTTAAGGTCACAGCCTTCATCCTTCGCCTCTCCAGATGGTCACTGGGCCCCAGGAACAGATCTGGGGCTATGCAGCAGAGCAAAGCCCTGCTCCCGACAGACTTTCTAGAAAGGAAGACACATAGTAAGCATATCCATCACTAATGTGATTTCAGGCAGCCATGGTGGTGAGCAGGCAGTAGAGTGAGGGATGGGGGAGGATGGGGTGAGGAGGGAGGCTTTGTTCTGATCACCTATTCACCCTGCTGGTGAAGAAGGGAACGGTACGAGATGGCCAAACACACAACAGCTGCCCCCGGACACACGAGACTGACAGCAGTTGGTTAGTCACATATGCTCAGAGCCCAGGGGAAGAGGACACACACACAGGGCTGTACAGGGCCACATGGGGGTTGTCCTTGGGGCTCGCACTTGGGGGCAGAATGAGCCAGCCGGGGCTATGGGCTCCCATAAGAGGAAGGGGCCCTGGTTTCCATGGGAGGACGAGAGGAGCTTATCTGAATATATTTCTGGGGTGGCAGGGAGGCGGAAGACTAGGCAGGGTGGTCTGGCCTGTTGGGGAGCTAGCTGGGTGGGTAGCCTTTCCTGCTCGGTGGGTGCAAATCTGGTGAGGGCAGAGGACCTCACGGTTTGGCCTTTGGGGCCCTGTGAGACTCAAAGATGTCAAGGCAGCACTTGGAATTTTAGGTCTTACAATACCGTTCTAGGGCTGTGACTGGAAAAGGCCCCTCTGAGCAGGTGGCTTGGAACAGGAGCGGGCGGCGGGGTAGAAGGGGGAGCTTTCGGGCTGGAGGGTCTGAAAGAAAGGCCTTGAGGTGGGATTGGACTAGGAGGTAGGGCCTATCTTTATCCCCCTTGTACAATGAGGAAACTGAGGCACAGAAGGTAGGAAGTGACTTGACCACGGTCCTGGAGCCAGGAAGCAGGATTTGAAGGTCCCTGTGTGATAGTCCAGTAACGACCTAACGGGGCACTTAAGAAGAGCTTGTCACTCAGATTAGGAAGGATTGGGGTGCTTCCTGGAGGAAGTGAAGCCTGAGCTGAACCATGGAAGGGGTCAGTGAGCAGGTGACTGGTGGTGGGGAGGGGCATGTGGTGCAGGCCCACCTGAAGGCCAGTGGCTGGAGAGAGGGTGCAGCCAGTTTAAAGAACGGGAGGAAGATCAGGGAGAGGCTGCAGCATGGTCCTGAAGGACTTTTAGTGGTGTAAGGGGTCTGATTTTTTTTTAAAAGATTTTATTTATTTATTAGTGAGAGAGAGAGCGCAAGAGGGGGTAGGGTTAGAGGGAGAAGCAGACTCCCCGCTGAGCAGGGAGCCCGATGCGGGACTCGATCCAGGGACTCCGGGATCATGACCTGAGCCGAAGGCAGTCGCTTAACCAACTGAGCCACCCAGGCACCCAAGGGGTCTGATTTTATTCTCATGCCAGAGTGACACAATCCAGTTTGCATTTTAGAAACGTTTCAGTGCAGTGTGGACGAGGCTGCAGAGCTATCGGGGAGGTGTCCTGATGTCGGGATCTGAACTGAACGGGGTCATCCTGTCATCATGAAGGGGTCAGACTTCTACAAGGCCACTTCGGACTGTTTCTACAGTTTCTTCAGCCTTCTGAAATGACAAAAGTCTTTTCCAGATAGGAGTAGAAGGCCCTGTGTGGGTAGGAGGTGAGGGGAGAAGTGTAAGGGGTCAGCTTTCATTATCATCATCATGAACAAGCAAAAAATACTCTACGCCAGGTGTTATGTCAGGGGCTGGGGCCCATGTTAAAAACAAAACAAAACACCACAGTCCTTGTCCTTAAGGAGATCATGATCACATGAAGATATATAACAATAGAGTAAGGAACTCCTTCACTTGCTGTGTGACGTAGGGGAAGTTACTTAACCTCTCTGGACCTTCATTTCCTCATCAGTCAAGTGGGGCTTGATAGGTAGTTGATACCGACCTCATGGTGTTGTTAGGAGCATTGATGAGCAGTCATTTGGCTGGTGCTAGGTCCCACTGAGTGTGCAGATGGTAAGTGCTGTTAGACTTTGGAACCACCAGAAGGTTCCTGGAGGGTGAGCCTGGGGAATGGTTCATACCTGGGTAAGATGGCTGGTGTGGAGTCGGCTGGTTTCCATGCAGAAGTAGTGGGGATGAAGGTGTGAAAGGAGTCTAAGTCAATATTGCCAAGAAGTCTTGATTACTAGACTGAAGAGTTTTGATTTCACTCTTTTAGTAATAAGAAGCCTTTGAAGATTTTTGAGTAGGAGGGTAGCATGACTGGAACAGTCCTCTGTTTTATTTTATCAAAGGATTTCACTGTCTGGAGTGTAAGATAAATGGAAGGGAAAGAGACAGAGGAGGACAGCGAGGCTCAGGGATGGGAGCAAGAAGAAGAGGGATTTGAAAGGGACAGGCAGGAAGATTTGGTGATTGGTTGATTGATTAAACCAGGAAAAGGGACCCGTCTGATGATTCCAAAGGTTCAGGGATCTGGAGAATGGAGTCTGCTGAAGCGAGGCCAAAGGAGGACCTGGCTTTGGGGCAAATTGATGAGTTTGGTTTTAGGCTCCTAGATTTTGTGGGGTTGCTGAGACATGAGAGTTTGAAAACCCAGGCAGACAGTTAAAACAGAATTGCAATTCGGAGGAGGGTCAGGGCCATTTGAAAGAATGGGGCAGAATGAGGAAAGTGGATAAACTCTTGGGGGAGTGAGTAGAGAGAAAGGAAAAGTAGAGGACCCAGAACTGAGCGCAACAGGTGCATTTGCAGGAGCAGGAGCAGGAGAATGGAAATGGCCAGAACTCTACTCGCTTGATGACTTTCCTTTGGGATAAACTAGATAAGTATTAGGAAGGTATTCACTTTTACAGATATGGTCATGGGTCTCACAGAAGTCAAGAAATTGTTCCAAGTTTACCTTTAAGGAATGGTGCAAATCAGACTGTGATCCATGTGCTGACACCCAGCTCAAAGCTCTCTTCCTTGCATTTTTGTCAATGTTTTTTGTAGGAACTAAGTGGCTCCTCCATGGTCCCCATCCTGACTGCAGTGCAATCTAAAGCAGCTCCTCCCACATTTAACAGGACCAATAAATTCACAGCCGGCTTCCAGAATATTGTAGATGCCTATGGTGTGGGCAGTTACCGGGAAATGAACCCAGGTAAAGGGTCTGATGCATTGAATAACGGGGAAGCTTAAAAATGAAAAGCGGGTAAGATTGACCCCTTGGGTGGCAGAGGAGGTGAATTGTTGAAAACTGTGAGATCCCTAAAATCTTATTTGGCTTCCTGATGCCCTGCGTTGTCTTGCATAAATGGCGATTAGTGAACGATTTGTTCTTTTATTTTTTTTACCTTTTTTATTATTATGTTAATCACCATACATTACATCATTAGTTTTTGATGTAGTGTTCCATGATTCATTGTTTGCGT